>NW_028245696.1:0-62500 GCF_964263255.1 Lissotriton vulgaris
TTTTAATTTTGAATGCCCCACTGGGCCACCAGGCATTTTTTTTATATTTTAATGTTGTTGTTGGGGAGTGGCCCCTTGGGCAAGGGTCGCTCCCCTTTTATGGGGGTGAATATTTTGGCTGTTTCTCCCCTCCTTGGGGAAGAACAGCCTTACATGTTTTGGTCCAGCTACCCCCAGGGGGAACAGAAGCCATTAGACACCAAGAATTTCATCAAGATCTATTTCTGGGATTGAGTTAGCAGCCCCCCGGGCAAGAATCGCACCCCTTTTAGGGGTGATTATTTTGGCTGTTTCTGCCCCCCCCCCCCTCTTTGGAGCAGATCGGCCTTATGCTTTTACGCCCATCTGCCCCCCCGCTTCGCTGGTGGATAGTGTAATGTTTTATTTCTCTTTTTTATAGTAGTGCAAAGCTTTTGATTCTTGTTTGCAGTCTCAGCAGTGGTTGATCTGCAGTTTGCGTAGTTGCATGTCTTTGGTAAGAAAACATTTTATGTTGTGTTTGCTCCAAATTAGTATTATTGTCATACATTAATTCATTTTGTGAAAGTGGTGTTATAATAGCTCATATTTAGTTTATTGTTTTGAGTGTGAAATTATTTTTTGATTTGTGCATTATGTGTATTGTGTTGTTGTATGTGTACTTTTCTTTTTAAGTGAGATATTGTTGGTCCTAGCTGTGTCTGTGCAGAGTGGGTGGGGGTGAATCTTGCTGTTTCTTGCAAGTGAGTGGTATTGTTTTGGAGTACATAGGTCTCTGTGATAAAGCCATATTTTGTTTATGACTTATTTTGCAAAGCGTTTGTTGTTGTTAACTTGTTTCTTAAGTTACCTTTGTTAGTAAGGATTATGGCTATCCTGAGGATTACTGTTCAGCTGGTGGTTGGTATGCTTTTTGAATTTTCCTAAGACCATGATTATGAGACTGACAGAGGCAGAGGAGAAAGTGCAAGATTCTGGCAGTGAGTTTTCTGTTCACGAGGAATCATCTGATGATGAAGCTACTCTCAGTGCGGAAAAGTGCCTATTTTAGAGGAGGACACTGATGTGTCAATGGTGTAGCAAGAGGCATCTGGATTACAGCCTGCGACTGCAAGGCTTCCCATTGGAAGTGCTGGACTCTGGGTTGATCCAAACATGGTGCCTGCCTTTAGCGGTGATGCAGGGTGTAGAGTGAATTGTGAATTATTTTTGCCTATATTGTTTTTTCAGTTGTTTGTGGATGATGTATTTTTGCCTGAGATTGTTGAGCAGACTCATTTTTATGCTGAACACTATTGAAGGTGGGTGGAGCTCGCCGAGTGCTACTCCACGGAATTATGCGGAGTTCTCTAAAAACTCAGCAAATTCAACATAGTTCCGCATGTGGCGGAGTAACGTGTATATCACATCCATGTGTGTTACATCACAAGTAAGTGACATCGTCCCTCTTACCCCCCTTTCCTCTCCCCTGCACATTCACAAGTCAGACAGCCTTGCTACAATAGAATGCATTCGGAGGCAGGTAGTGCGGCACTTACCGGCATCTTCGACTCCCTGTGTCCTGCTGCAAGGAGAGCAAGAGGTATGTTTTTCCTGCCCAGCTTCGTGAAGGGTTGCTGCTCCATGGGAGACTCCACCTCTCCTCTCTCTCCTATCTGCATGAGGTATCTCCCAGTATGGCCAGTGCTGGCGCCAGTGATCCCCATTCATCCCAGCCTGTGCTGCACTCTCTTCCCAGTCAGATAGGAGAGCCCAGCCAGGCATCTGTATTCCCAGAAGTAGGGAGAGCAGGCCTATCATCTCCCATACCCGAACTGGCGGGCAGCATTATAACCTTTTAGGTCATGATGACCCATCATGTCACGTGATGTGCCTAACCAGGGGCATGACACTCCAGTGCTCAAGCTACCGTTTCAGCCTTGGGCAGTGACTGGTAGCCCCGGCCCATGGCCACGTGATCTGCTGCGATTCCGGATTTCCAAGACCATCGCTGCTCATCAGTAAGTAGCAGTAGGGATGCGCCTCAGGGGGTCTTAAGCTGCACTGACAATGCTCTCAAATGCCACACAACGTGCTGGTCTTGTCCCAAACAATGGGTGAGCCACTGCTAAACTCCGCCCTGCCCTCATTGAGGAAATTTTTTCTGAACTTCGCACTCCAAGCGGAGTGCAAAGTCGCAAAAAACTCAGTGAAGTCTGCCGACAGAGCAGAGTTTACCATCCAGGATTAGTGGACTCCCATAAATCTGGATGGGATGAAGAGGTTTTTGGGTTTAACTTTTTGCAGGGGCTTGATAAGGAAGCTGTCCGAGTCTTCATATTGGTCTACCAGTCCCTTGATGGGAACAGCCATATTTCCAGCAATGATGAGTCATGATCGTTATTTACTTTTGTTTCGGATGCTGCATTTTGTTGATAATGCTTCGGCCTTGCCACAAGATCACCCTGACTGTGACTGTCTTTTTAAGATTTGGCCTGTCCTTGATCACTTTGTAGATCGATTTTCAGAGATCTATACCCCAGGGAAAGAAATAGCTGTTGATGACTCTTTGGTGGTGGTCAAGGGACGTTTGGTTCAGTACATTCCTAGTAAGAGGGCATGTTATGGAATTAAGATGTATATGTTGTCTGAGAGTAGGACAGGATATGTCTATAATTTCAGGGTGCACACTGGCAGAGATTGCACTATTGACCTCCCTGGTTGTCCGTCCACTTTAGAAGTTTCAGAGAAAATTGTGTGGGAACTTGTTAGAGACATTTCTCACAAAGGCCACCCTTTGTACCTAGACAGCTTCTAAACTGCTGTGCAAGTGTTTAAGGAATTGTTCAAAGTGGATACTCTTGCTTGTGACACTATCCGCTTTAACTGTAAAGGTTACCCATAAGAGCTTGTTTGCAAAAGGCTTGTGAGGAGACAGTGCAGTGCCTTGTAATAGTGATGAACTGCTAGCTGTGAGGGTTGTGGACAGGAGGAATGTCTACATGCTGACTACCATCCATGATGAAAGTACCTCACCTGTGACTGTTTGAGATCAGGTTGCTGAAGTGCCCAAGCCTGTGTGCATTGTAGACTACAATAAGCACATGGGTGGTGTTGATAGAGTAGACCAGAGGTGGGAACTTCACACTGCTGTTCCTAAGGCTTTCATTTGGTAAAAGAAGTTGGCCATCCATCTCTTCAATCACTGCAACTTTTAATGCTTTTGTTGTGTTCAAGGAGTGTTCTCCAGCGTCAAGGATTACTTTTGTTCAGTTTCAGGAGTCTGTGATAGGCAGCCTAGCTGTAGTGGAACAGGCAAGAGATCCTAGAGTTGGAGTGGTGGAGGATGTGACTGATTGAAGGATTGCCACTTTCCCAATGTAATTCCTCCCAAGCCCCAAAAAACAATCCCTGTGAGAGATGTAGAGTCTGTTTGTGAAGAGGTATGCAAAAGGAGAGCTATATGCACTGTGCTATTTGTCCTTCTAATCCTGGGCTGTGTGCTCCTACATGTTTCAAATTGCATCACACTACAAAAGTTTTTGGGAACAACTGTGAGTCTAGCAGTGAGCTGCCTGCCTGCTCGGTATGGTTTTATATTTGTTGTTCAGTATCATGGTTGGTATTTTTCTAGTTAATAAAAAATTTGATGATGGTGTGAGTGGACTGTTGTTTGGCATGGCGGTGTGCATGGACTGGCACTTGGCTGATGGTGTGCGTAGACTGGCACTTGGCTGGCGGTGTATGTGAACTGGCACATGGCTGATGATGTGCCGTGGACTGGCGCTTGACTGACGGTGTGCATGGACGGGTACTTGTCTGATGGTGTGGGTGGTCTGGCACTAGACTGGCAGTGTGCATGGCGCTTGGCTGGTGGTGTGGGTGGACCGGCGTTTGGCTGGCAGTGTGCATGGACTGGCATTTTGCTAGTGGTGTGCGTGGACGGATGCTTGACTGGTGGTGTGCGTGGGCTGGCGCTTAGCTGATAGTGTGCGTGGGCTGGAGTTTGGCTGGCAGTGTGTGAGTAGTGTTTTGATGCTGGTCATTACATACACTGCTAGACAGACACCACTGCACAGATTACCATCCCTAGATGGCCGACGAGCCCGGGATGAAAAACCCAGGTTACCCCCTCTTACAAAACCAGGTTGTTTTGTGATAGGTCATTTTGATGTCTCTACAATATGTTTTGAGCCTTGTGTGCTGCGGGCAGTTGGTCCACCCACATAAGTGAGGTACCATTTTTATAGGGAGACTTTGGGGAATACGGGGTCATTGGAACTATGACGATCCCCTTAGGTTTCCCTAGGTGCCAGCTGAGCTAGGGTTCAAAATCCACAGCTAAGCACTGTGCAAAAAAAGGATCGCTGGAAACATGTGATGTGTCCACGTTGCGTTGTTTTCTGGATCCATGCAGATTCCGGAATTTTCCATCACAGAAATGTGAGGAAAATGTTTTCTTTTTATTTTTTACAAAGTTTGAGTTTTGCAAGATTTCTGGGCAACAGAACCTGGTGAGAGACACACAGATCATCCCATCCTGGATTTCCATGGGTGTCTAGTTTTTAAAAATGCATAGGTTTGCTAGGTTTCCCTAGGTGCCGGTTGAGCTAGGGTTCAAAATCCACAGCTAGGCACTTTGCAAAGAAAAAGTCAGTCTTCACTGTAAAAATGTGGTGTGTCCATGTTTTGTTTTGGGCCATTTCCTGTCGTGGGCACTAGGCCTACTCACCCAAGTGATGTACCCTTTTTATCGAGAGGCTCTAGGAAATGTAGGGTGGGTTGATTTTGTGGATCCACACAGATTCCAGAACTCTCCATCACAGAAATGTGAGGAAAATGTGTTTTTTTGAAAGTTTAAGGTTTGCAAGGGATTCTGAGTAACAGAATCTGGTGAGAGCAACACAAGTCACCCCATCCTGGATTCCCATGGTTGTATCATTTTTAAAAATGTATAGGTTTGCTAGGTGGATTTAGGAGCTAGGGTCCTAAATCCACAGCTAGGCACTTTCAACAAAAAGTGTCACTTTTCACTGTAGAAACATGGTGAGTCCATGCTGTGTTTTGGCCATTTCCTGCCGTGGACACTTGGCCCACCACTTAAGTGAGGTACCATTTTTATTGGAACGCTTTGGGGAATTTGAATTGGGTAGAAGTTTGTGGATTGATGGAAATTACAGAACTTTCCATCAAAGAAATGTGAGGAAAATGTGTTTTCTTTGTCAATGTATTCACCAGTCACGTCACACCAAATCTTTTGTCAGGGAACGTCTGGACGCTTGAAAAGCAGCCTTCATTAGATTTTTGTAGTCCTGATGGCTTAACAGCAGGTAACCTGCCAACGACCCCTTGGAGTCACTTTAAAGTCTTTTGGCAAAAGTGGGTGTTGGTTCTGTCCTGGGGGTCTCTGTCCAAGCACTCATCATCAGGTTCAGCCCTCTTTGTGAAATCCTGGGTGCAGCAGGTGCAGTCCTTCTTGGTGCAGTCTCTCTTTGTGCAGTCCAGAGGTTCAACAGGAGCAGTCCTTCTTCTGCCTTACATGATTCCAGCAGTTGGCCTGTCTTCACAGATCAGGGTTGCCAATTTTATCCATAGCTCAAGCTTGTTGGTGAGGAGGGCCACTCCTCTGGGCAACCCAATCCACACTATGTCTATTTCCTGGGAAGTGTTGCAATGAACTAAACCAGAGTGCACTATTCTTACTAAATTAAATGTGGCCAGACTCTTCTCTCCCTGAGGAGAGTTTCTTAGCCAAACCCTGATGTACAGCTACATGGGGACACCCTTTGTCAGGACCACTCTTAATCTAATTAAAGTGCAGGCAGACTGGCTAACCAACAAAACTTTTAAAGTTACTTTTCTAAAATAGATACATTAAATCCTACTTTGGCAATGTGTTGGATTTAACACATTGAATCACCTTTCTGGCTAGTCCATATTGAAATTACACTTTATTAGAATTAATAAAAGTTACCCAATCTTAGCCAATAATGCTACCAGCCTTTGAATAGGGAAGATAGACTTTGGAGATTTTCCACTACCAGGACATGTAAAACACACAGAGCATCATATATTAGTGACTTCCAAGTATATTAAATATTTAAAATCAAGGATTGTCTGATCGGTACCCACTGGAACGCATTTGTAGAGGTCAGAGAAAATACACCAAACTCTGGACATCAGGCCCCAGTGTGCAGTGTATTACAGCGGTACCAAAGACATAAAAACGGGATGAACCTGTTTCGTTACTGACCACGTGCATTTATATCAAAGTATCACTTTTGTGGCCATGCTATTTTGGGTACATAGCATTCACTAATGACAATGCATATTGCCATTTCTATCATAAACTTTAAAATCCTGGTGTAAAAATCAGCAATCTTTGCATGGTTCTACTTGGTATTGTATCATATGAAACTTGGTGTATAGCATTGTACAATTTACTAGATAAAATGCTATTTTGCATTAGATGTTACATAGGATGCTTTTAAAGACATGATAAGATTGTCCAAATCTTCACAATTGTACACATGAAGATGGACGTTATGCTGGATTTGTACATATTACATATATGGTAAGAAAGGGCCTTCAATGTAGACCTCGATAAAATAAATTTTACTCTGGTGCAATCTCATAAATTTCCTGTTATGCTTGTTGTAGGAAGGTAGGATCCTTCTGCATGGTTACCCCCAATTTTTGCCTGGCGGTAAGCTGTATTTTGACTAGTCAGACTGGTATCCTGCTAATCATGTCCCCAGTTTGTCTGCTTTCTCCCTAAACTGTTGTGTTCAGTACTTAGCTACATCCCAGATTGGATACTGGGGAACACTTATAAGTCCCTAGTATATTGTACTAAGGCACCCAGGGCATAGGTATCCCAGAGATCTCCCATGGGCTGAAGCATGTATTATGCCCCTCCTGAGAGACCAATCAGAATGGATCTAAAGACCTGCCATTGCAAACTCTGTAAGCTGGTGCTAGCACCACCTACTAAAGATATAGGTTTCTTATATCTAGGGTCACTGCACTTAAAACCTATAAGTCACCCCTTGAGCAGGCATTTCCAATCCTGAAGGCAGGGTGCTTAGTTCTAAATGAGAATGTGGCCCTGCATGAGCAGGACACACCTGCAGCCTAAAGAGTCCATTCTCCCTGGTTGTCACTGAAGCAGCTATATACCATATCGAGGGACACCTCGTAATTACGTGATGACCATCTCGAAAACGGCTGTAACTAATCCTATCATGTTTGGTATCAAACATGTTGGAATCATACTCCAACACCTTTTATGGTGTTGGAGGTATGATTCCAAGCACTAACATCCGAAGTGAGATTCATTCAAACTCACTTTAGATACCGGAATGAATGCAGTACTGATATTATTAGATCTGTCTGATGCATTCAATACCATTTCTCATGATATTCTCCTATCTTGAATGAAACATTGTGGTATAGTGCACATGGTCCTATTTTGGATCTAGACTTTTCTATGCAACCGTAGTAAAATGGTTGTCTTAGGGCCATTCCTTTCAAAAGAATGCTCTATACCGACTGGGTGCCACAGGACTGTTCCCATAGCCCCCTTTTGTCTAACATCTACATGGCCCCACTAATATCTTTAATCTAATCATTCCAAATCAAAACTCCATCTTATGCAGATGATACTCAGCTTATCTTAGTCTTGGATAAGGACTCAAATGACTTGGAAGAGAATTTTAAGTAAAGCTTATCAGAGGTCATTCGGTGGATGTCTTCCTACCACCTTAAATGTAACACATATAAAAATGAGATAATACTAATAGGCAAAGACAACCCATTCAACCCAGTGAAATGGTGGCCAGGCGATATATCACCCCCCAATACAGTGGGCACAGTTAAGAATTTTGGGGTAAAATTTGACGCATCTCTTTCGTTCAGACCACAAGTCATGGCAGTGGCAGGGATATGTTTTAATCTAATCAAGTCACTAAAAAAATTCTTTGAACTCATCCCCGTTGCTGCAAGGAAAATGGTAGCAGAAGCTCAGATTTCATCCAGACTGGATTATTATAATATCCAATACGCCGGGGCAAATAAGCAAGTGCTAAAAAAGTTGTAGATGGTTCAACATGCGGCTGCTCAACTAGTTTTGAAACTGTCTGCTTGTTCCTCAGCCGGGAAGCCTTAAAAACCCTTCACTAGTTGACGATCCACAAAATAATTTTATTGAAGCTCTTTTTAATTACTTTCAGAGCTTTTAGGAAATCAGGATTTTCATACTTGACCGCTAGGTTTACACCCTACGTTACCTCCAGAACACTCAGATCCTCCTCAGCTAATCTGCTTAAACACCCTTTTTTACACTTAAATCTAGAGGAGGAAAGTCCATAGCCAGTTTAGGAACAAGAGCATGGACACTTTTGCCTATACAACTAAGACTGTTGGAGTCAGAGACGCTTGTCAGGAAAAAGTGCTTAAGATCTGGATTTTCACAGCTCCCGACTGCCTTTGTCGATCTTTGGTGTAATCTATAATGGTCTGATTCTTCTACTCACTCCTGCATAGTGCAAAGAGGCTCCTTCCAGAGTGAGTGTGCCCTTTATAAATGCATAAATCAAATACTATAAAATCTGTCAGTTCCAAATGTGAGACCACATTTTGCTCTAAAATATAGTGCCAGATATCAGTTTTGCATTTCACGTAAATTCACTTAACTGGCAGAATTTTGATAATTAATCAAAAGCAAATTATGGGAATTTTGCACACCCCACTTCAAAGCAATCAATATACTCTGGAAAATTTAGTAAGTATGTATATATCCGAGTATGTGGTATTTCGGTAGCACAGTAATGCAACTCCTGGTCAAAGACAACAAGATCATTGGTAGTAGTTGAAAGTTTGTTTCATCATTAGGCTAACTCCACTTCCAATGCTCCACAAAAAAATCAAACTAAAGGGAAACTGACTCTCATCACTGTTGACATCTCTGGACACTGTGAGAAAAGACTTTAGTCCTTTAAAATGACTCTCAACCACTAAGACGTAGTGATATGCTTTATCATGGCGTACTCTCCCACAATATAGACACAACTAGACAGACTCAGCCTTAAAAACAATGGGAGCCCTTTCAGATCTTAGTTCGAGGCAAGTTATTATTTAGAAGTAAAATTGCATAGAGGAATGCTCTACTCCAATGACTAAAGGCTAATTTATTTTATGGATCCACTGTCAAAAGGAAAAGACATAAGATGGTATTGAAGATCATTAGTTACTCCCCTTCTATTGGTCTACATAATATAGCCTGTTTGTTGATGCCAAAGTGAATCATACGGGTTTCCTCAGGACCGGTGAAAGATCCCTAGTTCTTATAGTTTCAAGGATGTATACATCAGTGGTTCTTAACCTGTGGTCCATGGACATCTGGGGTCCAAAAAGCCTATTTAGGGGGTCCATGACACGTGAAAAATAAAATGATATTGATAGATTAATACCATACATATAAATATAGAAGCAAAATGTACCACTGAAAATGTGTAAATTTGTAGTAATTTGAAATTGCAGGCTAAAAAGTAAGTTAGTGCTCTCAGATTGGAGCAGTGCAAGCTCATGAAACAGTTTATAATATGAAGGATTAGTAGCCTGAACTGAATTTGTAATTTGGAAAAGCTCCAACCTTTCCAATAAAATAAAAGTTTTGGTTTGTTATTTTTGTTTGTGAATTAAATTCAATATTCCATAATTTGTGTATTTGGTTGATGAATACTTATTTTTATATTTTCTGTGTATTGTGTTGTAGTTCAGATCTTTCACAATGCTTAGGCCGAGGTCCCTGGCACCCTGTAATGGCTTAGTGGGGTCCCTGAAGTCCAGTGATTCGGTAGGGGTCCTCGGGTTATAGTAATGATTAAGTAGGGGTGCACAGAAGTCAAAAGGTTAAGAACTACTGGCGTACACCATTTATCACTGTATATAGCCAAGGATCACAAGATCACAAGGACTCTAGTGCGCACCAACTAAAGAATAAGTATTTCAAATTTTATCATTTGCCTTGTATTTTAATTCAACCATATTTTATAGCTTATTTCATTTTAAATTCAAACGAATATAGCGTAATTCATTGCAATATATACATATGAACGACATACAGTTAATGTCTTTGACAATACATTTTTGCTCAACAATTTAAACACAACACAGTTTTAGTTCACAACCCAATGCATTTCGGGGTCTGAACCCCTTCGTCAGGGGCCTATAAAAGAAAAGGAAGAAAGAAAAGAAAAAGAGAAGCCTAATTAATTTCGATGCTGAAGAAAATGTTAATAGCTATTCAACTGGTGGATGTTTCATTCTTACCTAACTAACTGGTTGGTATATGAATCATATGTGGTAAAAAACTTCTTTGTTGATTCTGAAAAGATTTATAATAGTGACATGAAGTTTATGAACTTATCAGCTTATAAGAAGCAAAGTAAGGTGATATTTAACACCATGTTACCTTTATTTCTGGATGACGAAAGCTACAGCCTGTGGGAAATTATGTGAAAAATTATGTGAAAAATTAGGACGCCATCCATTTATATCTGTCAACAACAAACCAAAAAGGTTTGATTTGAGTTGAAATGAGCGCTCACCTGTAAGTCATGAGCGTTAAACTGTAACGTTGAAATGATCTAGTGAGAAAAATAATACAAGACAGAAAGTTAAGGCCATGTAAGCCCACTATCATTAAGCGTGCGATCGAGCGGTTGTGGTATACAAGTTAACGCAAAGGTTTGAATTTACCTGCGAGCCTTGTGTTAGTTTTTGCAGGATCTCGCTAAAAGTCCGCGTTTTTCAACTCTATACAAAATAATAGAGAAATACAATGTCCGTTTAGTGCTCGGTATTTAAGAAACAACTATCCTCATGGAGCAATCTCCTTCGTAGTTGTGCTTACCGGGGACTCGAAACAAAGTCGCGTTGTAACGGCGTCTGCCTTCGTGGTATGTGTAAACTGAATCTAGTGCGTTATTTATGTTGGTGCGCCGAACCCGATGTTGACACAAAGGACGGACTAAACCGATTGCGAGGGTGAAAAATAAAAGCCGGACCAAGTTTCATACTTGTCAGCGATGTGTTGTAGGACCTAATATTAACATGAAAGACGGACTTGGATTTATATGAAGAACCCGATTACGGGAATGAAAATAACAACTGGATTAGGACTCATGCTCATTGGCGCCATGTTGAAAGAGGCGCTATATTATACGTTATTTATCTATTATGTCGGTGTGTCTACAAGCCACGCTAGGGCCCCTGATTTATGGATAGTGGATGTTTTTTTCAATTTTCTCATTGACTCAATGGTAGACAGAAGAAAGAAGTGGAATACAAGAAAAATATCGAAAATAAATATAATCCATTGCGTATATTCTCAACAAAATGGTAGAAGTGGAGTACAAGAAAAATATTGAAAATAAGTACAGTACTTTGTATATATTCTCAACAAAATGGTAACAGAGCATCTATAGTCAATTTGTTATGTATAAACAATTATGCTTCTTATAATTAACTTTGCCATGTATGTATGAATATACCACATAAAAACTCTCTGGTACCAGGTGCCACTATGTGAACGATGACCCACGGGTAATCTGATACTGATTCTAACCTATGCTCAAAGAAAACATATCATATCAAGTTTGTCATTAAGCCCATCTGGGACTACTGTCTGTAATTTACGAATCCAATATATTTCTCTTCTGAGCAGAATTTTGGCATTGTCCAACCCTAGACGCTGTGGAATTTGTTCTATAATTTGAAAGCGGACTTGTGCTATAGTGTGGTTCTTCTCGATCCAATGCCTGGCTATTGGTGAGGTTATGTTTTTATTACGAATTCTACTCCTGTGCTCAGCCAAGCGTGTTTTCATTTTCCTGTCGGTTTTGCCGACATACAGTAGTCCACAAGGACATTTTATGGAGTATACTACATGTTCTGCATTGCAATTTGCTGAATGTCTAAGCCCTATTTGTTCACCTGTTTTTGGATGGGATAATTTACTGCCAGTAATTACATTATTGCAGTTCTTGCAGTTGTAGCATTTAGTTGTGCCTTTTGGACTAGGTGTTTCTAGAATCATATCATCTGGTCTATTCAATAGTTCTTTAATGTTTCTTGACCTTGAATATGCAAAAAGCGGTTTCTGCTCATAAAGATGGTTGAAATCACTTTCCATTTGTAGGATATCCCATCTTTTTAGAATCGTCTTTTTGATTTCTCTTGTTGATGTTGAGTATTTTGAGACAAATACCATTCTCTGTTTTGAAGCTTTAGTCTTTTTTTGTAATAGTTCCGTCCTTGGAATCATTTTTACCTTGTCCATTTGCATGTCAATTAATTTTTCAGGATAACCTCTTTTCAGATAACATTGTTTCTGTCTTTCAAGACTCATGGCACATTGAGCATCATCCGATGATATTCGTTTTATTCTCATAAACTGAGATACTGGAAGGTTATTCTTCAAAGTGGTTGGATGGAAGCTTCCATATTGAAGTGCTGTATTTTTATCAGTAGGTTTCTTGTAGAGTTCTGTTTTTATCTCATTCCCTTCAATTTTTACTTGTACATCCAGAAAAGGAAGTGAGGTGGTGCTGATCTGGCTTGTGAATTTGATTCTTGGGTTAATGAGATTTAAACTTTGTATGTTGCGCTCAAGGTCTCTCATAGGTTTCTTCCAAATAAGGAAGATATCGTCAATGTATCTTTTATAGTACAGGATGCCAGTTTGCCACGTTATGTCTTCTAGAATGTATTCGAGTTCAAATTTTGCCATAAAGATGTTTGCGTAGACACACGCCCCGGGAAAACCCATGGCAGTTCCGCTTAGCTGTGTGTAAAAGTCAGATTGCCATACAAAGTAACTGTGGTGTAGGCAGAATTCTAGTAGTTGCATAATTAGATACTTTGTTTCTGGTGGTTTGTCCATTCGCAGTAGTGCCCATTCTATGGCTTCTAGACCCATTTGGTGCGGAATTGATGTGTACAGAGACACAACGTCTATTGTGCACAGTATCAGATGCTCCTCGATTTGTAGATCCATTGAAGTGACACTCCTTAGAAAGTGTGAAGTATCCTCTAAGTATGTTGGCCATTCCTGCATGAAAGCTTGCATATGTGCGTCAATATATATGCCCAAATTTTTGAAGATTGAGGAACAACCTGAAACAATTGGTCTTATTGGCGGATCGTACAGGCATTTGTGTATTTTGGGCAAGAAGTATATTTTTGGTCTTCTTGGATATAGTTGTCTTAAATATCTTTTAGTTGCAGTAGTGATCCACCCTAATTCCTCTGCTTTATCCAAGATATTATCCAAAATTTTTGCAATCTCATTTGTGGGGTCTCTTGGTAGTTTTGAATAAACTTCAGTGTTGAAGACATGTTCATTACCTTTCTTTTTGTAGAACTCTGAGTCCATAATAACCAGGCCTCCTCCTTTATCCGCCTTCTGTACAATTATATCCTCATTGTTACGGAGAGTGCGTAAAGCGCTTAGTTCAGCTCTTGTCAAATTTTGTAGTTTACTCTTATATTTGATTTTCGTCATGTCCGCTTTTACGAGGGTTTCAAATAAATCCAAGCTTTTGTGGGATACTGGCGCCATGAAACTACTTTTTGGTTTAAATTGTTGTTCTGTACTTTCGGGTGTCTCAACTGGATTTAGGATGGTGAAAAAGTATTTTAAGCGTAGAATCCTCATGAACTTAAAGAATGATACCTCTGTCTCCAATTCATTTGTGCGATATGTGCTGACAAAAGTCGGGCCTTTATTCAATAATTGGATTTCAAATTTGGATGGAGAATATTTCGAAATGTTAACTACTAAATTTTGCTCTGGCTCCGTAGGCCCTGTTTTTTCGCTTGCTCCTTCTCCTTGTCTTTCTCCTTTGCCTTTTCCTCTTCTTGTTTTTTGTCGCCAGGGTGTGATGGAGTTTGATCCGGAGGCTTGGCCAGGTTCAAATCCTTCTCTAAAAAAGGGTCAATAGTTGATGTGGAGGCTGAATCAATTGTTACTGTTTTGCCAAGATCCTTTTTTCGTGGTTGCTCCTGGATAAGTGGTTGTCTAGTGGTGCTGGTATCACTATCAGAGACCACGCTTTCTTGAGAAGAGGTTGTTTGCTGTTTTTTACCTGTAAATCGTCTTTTAGCGTAGACTTCTGCCCAAGTATAAGCTTCATTTAGTTTATAGTCTATGGTGTCTCTTTTGAACTTACGTAATTTAGTCTCCTCTAGTTCTTTCCCATATTTTTCTAGTTTAATGTCCAAATCCTCAAGAAATTTGCCCCATGGTTCTTCCTCCATTCTGTTGGCTAATTCTGATCTCAAGTTATATATCTCTTCCTCCAGTTCAGTGATTGTTTTTGCCAGTTCCTCTATCAATAACAGTATTAAGTCCAGAGAGCACTTGTTTAAAATTTCAAACCATTTTTCCATGAACTTAGGATTGCTGTTCAGTCGATATAACATGGGTCTGATTGCAAGTCTCAGACCCCGGGGGATTCTCTTCACACGGTGGTACTGGACCAGAGTGGTTGCATGTAACGGTTGGTTCAATTCGCGTCTAGTCAGGTATTCTAATTGTTTTAGTTGTTGAGTGATTGAACTTCCTTGGGCATCGAAAGTTTTGGCCTCCTTTATTAGTTTATATATTTGTGTTGCTTCATCCGAAGTATAAACTTTGGTGTTGGCTCGATTGTCTGTGATTGATGCTATAGATTCGAACGACATTTTATCTAAGGTGCTAATACCACAAGTGTGCAGTACAAAACTAATAAATGAATGGTTGGTGGTATTGCACTCTGATAATCCAATTAAGTAATCACTTTTACGGTATGTGTGCTGCACTAAATTGGTGCCTGCCAACACCCATGGACACTGTATATAGCCAAGGATCACAAGATCACAAGGACTCTAGTGCGCACCAACTAAAGAATAAGTATTTCAAATTTTATCATTTGCCTTGTATTTTAATTCAACCATATTTTATAGCTTATTTCATTTTAAATTCAAACGAATATAGCGTAATTCATTGCAATATATACATATGAACGACATATACAAATACAGTTAATGTCTTTGGCAATACATTTTTGCTCAACAATTTAAACACAACACAGTTTTAGTTCACAACCCAATGCATTTCGGGGTCTGAACCCCTTCGTCAGGGGCCTATAAAAGAAAAGGAAGAAAGAAAAGAAAAAGAGAAGCCTAATTAATTTCGATGCTGAAGAAAATGTTAATAGCTATTCAACTGGTGGATGTTTCATTCTTACCTAACTAACTGGTTGGTATATGAATCATATGTGGTAAAAAACTTCTTTGTTGATTCTGAAAAGATTTATAATAGTGACATGAAGTTTATGAACTTATCAGCTTATAAGAAGCAAAGTAAGGTGATATTTAACACCATGTTACCTTTATTTCTGGATGACGAAAGCTACAGCCTGTGGGAAATTATGTGAAAAATTATGTGAAACACCTAGTCCAAAAGGCACAACTAAATGCTACAACTGCAAGAACTGCAATAATGTAATTACTGGCAGTAAATTATCCCATCCAAAAACAGGTGAACAAATAGGGCTTAGACATTCAGCAAATTGCAATGCAGAACATGTAGTATACTCCATAAAATGTCCTTGTGGACTACTGTATGTCGGCAAAACCGACAGGAAAATGAAAACACGCTTGGCTGAGCACAGGAGTAGAATTCGTAATAAAAACATAACCTCACCAATAGCCAGGCATTGGATCGAGAAGAACCACACTATAGCACAAGTCCGCTTTCAAATTATAGAACAAATTCCACAACGTCTAGGGTTGGACAATGCCAAAATTCTGCTTAGAAGAGAAATATATTGGATTCGTAAATTACAGACAGTAGTCCCAGATGGGCTTAATGACAAACTTGATATGATATGTTTTCTTTGAGCATAGGTTAGAATCAGTATCAGATTACCCGTGGGTCATCGTTCACATAGTGGCACCTGGTACCAGAGAGTTTTTATGTGGTATATTCATACATACATGGCAAAGTTAATTATAAGAAGCATAATTGTTTATACATAACAAATTGACTATAGATGCTCTGTTACCATTTTGTTGAGAATATATACAAAGTACTGTACTTATTTTCAATATTTTTCTTGTACTCCACTTCTACCATTTTGTTGAGAATATACGCAATGGATTATATTTATTTTCGATATTTTTCTTGTATTCCACTTCTTTCTTCTGTCTACCATTGAGTCAATGAGAAAATTGAAAAAAACATCCACTATCCATAAATCAGGGGCCCTAGCGTGGCTTGTAGACACACCGACATAATAGATAAATAACGTATAATATAGCGCCTCTTTCAACATGGCGCCAATGAGCATGAGTCCTAATCCAGTTGTTATTTTCATTCCCGTAATCGGGTTCTTCATATAAATCCAAGTCCGTCTTTCATGTTAATATTAGGTCCTACAACACATCGCTGACAAGTATGAAACTTGGTCCGGCTTTTATTTTTCACTCTCGCAATCGGTTTAGTCCGTCCTTTGTGTCAACATCGGGTTCGGCGCACCAACATAAATAACGCACTAGATTCAGTTTACACATACCACGAAGGCAGACGCCGTTACAACGCGACTTTGTTTCGAGTCCCCGGTAAGCACAACTACGAAGGAGATTGCTCCATGAGGATAGTTGTTTCTTAAATACCGAGCACTAAACGGACATTGTATTTCTCTATTATTTTGTATAGAGTTGAAAAACGCGGACTTTTAGCGAGATCCTGCAAAAACTAACACAAGGCTCGCAGGTAAATTCAAACCTTTGCGTTAACTTGTATACCACAACCGCTCGATCGCACGCTTAATGATAGTGGGCTTACATGGCCTTAACTTTCTGTCTTGTATTATTTTTCTCACTAGATCATTTCAACGTTACAGTTTAACGCTCATGACTTACAGGTGAGCGCTCATTTCAACTCAAATCAAACCTTTTTGGTTTGTTGTTGACAGATATAAATGGATGGCGTCCTAATTTTTCACATAATTTTTCACATAATTTCCCACAGGCTGTAGCTTTCGTCATCCAGAAATAAAGGTAACATGGTGTTAAATATCACCTTACTTTGCTTCTTATAAGCTGATAAGTTCATAAACTTCATGTCACTATTATAAATCTTTTCAGAATCAACAAAGAAGTTTTTTACCACATATGATTCATATACCAACCAGTTAGTTAGGTAAGAATGAAACATCCACCAGTTGAATAGCTATTAACATTTTCTTCAGCATCGAAATTAATTAGGCTTCTCTTTTTCTTTTCTTTCTTCCTTTTCTTTTATAGGCCCCTGACGAAGGGGTTCAGACCCCGAAATGCATTGGGTTGTGAACTAAAACTGTGTTGTGTTTAAATTGTTGAGCAAAAATGTATTGTCAAAGACATTAACTGTATGTCGTTCATATGTATATATTGCAATGAATTACGCTATATTCGTTTGAATTTAAAATGAAATAAGCTATAAAATATGGTTGAATTAAAATACAAGGCAAATGATAAAATTTGAAATACTTATTCTTTAGTTGGTGCGCACTAGAGTCCTTGTGATCTTGTGATCCTTGGCTATATACAGTGTCCATGGGTGTTGGCAGGCACCAATTTAGTGCAGCACACATACCGTAAAAGTGATTACTTAATTGGATTATCAGAGTGCAATACCACCAACCATTCATTTATTAGTTTTGTACACCATTTATCAGACACCCCAGGATATTGTGGCATGGATTAGCAAATTTAGCGGCACAAAAATGGAAATTTAGCGGCACAAATATGGAAATTTAGCGGCAATTTAGCGGCATTTTATTTGGCGGTTTTTCCTACAACAAACACAGATATCTTAGTATTTTCAGTTATTTAACAACATGAAGCTATGTATATTTTGGTTTATTTACAATGTAGACACTTTGTTTGGCTTGAAGGCTACATAAAGGACATAAACATGTTAATATTCCTACAACAGTCCACGTAACAGTAGGGAAGGTGTTGGAATATAAAATTACAACATTCCTTGCCCAACAGCGCCGTCCAGCGCAAGTCGTTGTAACGACTTGCGTTGTAATGGCAGCGTTCTAAAGGCACTGCGGTGTAAACACCGCGTTCTAAACAACGTTTCCCCACCTTAACTGCAGCTACCCAAGCCCCCCACTGATAGTTTGGCAGGCCACGTTAGTAAAGAAAAAAACTTTTTACAGTTAATGTACACACAGAAACACGCACACATACGTGCTTTCATCTTTCCTTAGACTGTCTTGGTTTATTTTCGAGAGTCTTCCCCCATGTTAAAAACACTGCTGCCACTTAGCTACTTCTTGTTCTGTCTGCACTTGGGAACCCTTGCTGAACATAGGTTTCTGACTTGATTTAGAATTTATGATGCCCTCCAAATGAACTCACTTGCAACCTTTCAAGGCAAGTACTTGATGACAAGATACTGGTGCTCATGAAGGTGGGGGTGGGAAGGCGAGAAGGAGGCAGTAGTAATTGAAGAATAATTGACTCCCAGGGCTAGGCCAGCTGTGGTTTCTATTATACAGAGAATCGCAACTAGTTGTAAAAAAAATACATGTCAAGATGGGAACATCCCCTGACTCACTCCTGTACTGAGTTTCCATAAAGAAAGAGCCGAGCAGACGTGTACAGTAATAATCAGTGAAAACACACCACCACCCGCTCCCCCCGGCATGGTAACCTCACTATTTCCACAGCTGTGTGTGTGTGTCTGTGTGCAGAGGTGCAACAAGAGCCAAATGTGGGGGGGGTGGGGGGACTGAACCTTTAATCAGTAGGTGAAGTGGAGCTGCAGGGGCTCTTAGAAGGGGTGAAACAACAGCAAGGCCTAAATAACAATCAAATGGTCTTTTAAAGACCTGTGAAACGTTCGGGTGTGGCTGTGTGTGTGCCTGGGATCTGGCTCATCCCGGGCTGCCACACACGACGGGGGGGGTGCGGCTGAAGCCTGGTGTGTCCAATGTGTGTAACGCGCCTGTCTGTGTGTGTAGTATGTGCGACATAGCGCTGCACATGGCCACTTCCCGCGGGCATCAGACTCCGTTCTGTGACGACAGTGATATATGGCACTGACTTGGACCAAAGGGCTCGACCATGACCTTTCAGTTCCTCCGGTCAGTCCGTACTGGGAGACAGCCCTAGGAATGATGCTGACGTGCTCATTAAAACCAGACTAAGTGCCTAAGAAATGGCTCCTTCCTCTCCAGGCCCCTAGGATGACCCTCATGTCCGAGATCCAGTGGACCCTTCACTGGCGTCTCCTTCCTGGGGTATCATCTCCGCCTCCTGACCGTATCTCATGCCAGCCTTCTGTGGAGACTGCCTGGCGCTACCTCGTTAACGGTAGCCCCTTTATAGATCCTCACCAGATCGAACGAGGACTAAGGCAGTGTATGCCCAGCCCAGGCCTGGCAGAGCCCTTCTACACCCCCTGATCAGGAGGCACAAACACTGAACCTTGAACCATCATGCCCAGGGTGAGCCAGGGGGCACCCTCTGCACCTGTGCGCATGGGAGGTCCAAGCGCATCCAATGCCTGTAACACCGCGGCCAACGTGTGGGTTAAATGTTTCAGAGAATTAAATGTTTCCTGTAAGACAATAAATCAGCCGACTGTGCCTTAGGGTAATGAAATCTCCAGGTAGATGTGGGAGGCGAGGGGGGCCTTCCATATTATTCCTGCCTTTTATAATGGCACCAGACCCCCAGGATAGAGCGGCTTTTGTAAAAATGCCGCGATTTCTATAAAAGTGCCGATTTCGCGGGCACTTTTGTAAAAATCGCTGCATTTTTACAAAAGTGCCAATTTCGCGGCAAATCGCGAAATCGCGAAATCCTGGAGGGTCTGATTTATATATAACATGCACTTTAGCACTCCCACATTCGTACAAGCCATACATGCTAACCCTGTGATATTTGCGATTTGGGGTACAGGCTAGACAGCTGGCAAGTGTACTTTGAAGTTACACAGTAGACATTTTGAATGAGAGGACTGTTTTGCTGCAAAAAGTATATCACAAAGAACACAAGCGCCACAAAACAGCCGCCGCTCAATTTCAGGTTATTTGTGTTGTTCTAGTGCACGTGTGCTAAATTATTAGCAAAAACAGCATGTAAATACAAGATGTAGCAGAACATCGTAATTTCAGGAATTCTGCAGAACAAACGAAATGCTAAATAAACTGAGATTATGCTGCAATAACAGTAATTTCACTTGGACCTCATACACATAATATAATTTGGTATAGGTAGACGAAACCTCTTTTTAATGGCTTTACCCCATAGTTTCATATGTACCGAATGTTCTTATTCACTTGAGTCTGTGTAATTGTCAGGTTGTTAAATGTGCATCCCATACATTATGTTTGCTCTTCTGGAGAGGCATCAGCTTTTAACATACAGGACTATGTGTGAGCTGCTAATAAAACAGATGGCTGTCGCTTAGTGCGTTAATGCACTTAGTTCAGATCAGATCAGAATACACTTTATTCGATTTCAGAAATATTAAATCATAAATGCGCAATACATAAAAACAAAAATACCTCATAACAATTTGTATAAAAGAAAAATCATAAGCAGTTTAAGAAAGAGAGGGGCCATCCATGGTCTCCCTGAATCTGACCACCCTTTCAAATATTTGGCTATGTAATGTGATCAGTAAAAATTTCATTATCTAATAGTTGTAACTTTATAAAAGCAGGTCGACATTGTCTCAGGCCATACACTTTTAAAATGGGCACAATCCATATTTTCCTAGCTAAAATATAGAACTTGCAGAAGAACATAACATGAATTGTGGACTGTACAGAAATGTTGTCACAGGAACATGGGCATAGGGAACAAGACCAATCATTTATTTTTGGAAATTTGACCTTAATATGAAAATTGCCAAGGTGTAGATGGGTTAATAACTGCCTATCATAACTTCCTAATGTATTTATCAGGTAGGGTTGCATCCCTGGTTGGGTCAGGAGCAATTGATTTGCTCTTACAGATGGTTTCATAATATTAATAGACAGTCTAATGGTCTCCAGGTGGCCAGTACATAACAACTTTAATTCCTTCCTAGTGGCATGATTCAGACTATCAGGCCTAGCAAAATACTCAGGATGTCCTAGATCATGTGCAAATTTTTTAACATACAAAATCCAGGGAATGCGATCTACCCCATGCAAAGTCTGACTGTGATTAATCACGTCTCGATTTAGACCGGAAGTAATACCGGTCCAAATCTTGTGCCACAATAGGATCGGTTGCATTTTAATCAGGTCGGACAGATATAGCAGTCCCAGTTCAGCGTGGCAGATGAACGTAGCTGTGCTATTTGGTACAGCTAAGAGGTATCTTAAAAACCTATTTCTGCTTGAGGTAATGGCTCAACATTAGTATAATCCCAAATACCAGCTCTATACATGGCAATAGGAATACATTTTGCTTTACAGATTGTCAATAAATCAGCAATTGGACGCTTTCCTAACTGTCTGGCAAAGTTTGTCAAGGCTCGAATGGCTTTGCCAAATAACAGTTTCCTGGAGTTAATAGCTTTGGCCCATAGACCCCTTCTTTCAAATACAATACCAAATAAGAAAAATGGTTAGTAAAATTGATTTTCCTATCCATACTAATATAATAAAGAGAGAGCCCAAACCTTTGAGGCGGGTAATCTCAGGAACCACAGCACCAATCACAACACCCAATACAGCGTTGGAAAGGGCAGTTGCAGCAGAAGGACATAGGCTATGCAGACACCCACCTTATACATTTAAAAGGTAAAAGAACCGTGCCAGCAAAGTAGTCCCTTGTGGGTGTGTCTGCGCTGTGCTGTGGCCGCGTGCTGGGGGCGTGACAAACGCTGGGGGCGTGTGGTACGTTCCGCCCTTCATGCCATGTCTCATATCGTGTGCTAATCCCACACTGCTCCCTTTAAATACCCCTGCACCCCATAATCATAACCCACCCTTACTCCTTAAAATACCCCAACACCCTTAAACAAAAGCCCATCTTAACCCTATAAATATACCCTGTACCCCAAAACCCAAACCTATCCCCGAACCCTATAAATACCCCTGTACCTCAAAACCCAAGCCTACCCCTGAACCCTAAAGATACCCCTGTACCCCAAAACCCAAACCTAGCCCTGCACCCTAAAAATACCACTGTACCCCAAAACCCAAACCTACCCTGAACCCTAAAATACCCCTGTACCCCAAAACCCAAACCTAGCCCTGAACCCTTAAAATACGCCTGTACCCCAAAACCCAAACCTACCCCTGAACCCTAAGAATACCTCTGTACCCCAAAACCCAAACCTAGCCCTGAACCCTAAAAATAACCCTGTACCCCAAAACCCAAACCTACCCCTGAACTCTAAAATACCCCTGTACCACAAAACCCAAACCTAGCCCTGAACCCTAAAAATACCCCTGTACCCCAAAACCCAAACCTTGCCCTGAACCCTTAAAATACCCCTGCACCCCAAAACCAAAACCTACCCCTGAACCCTAAAAATTCCCCTATACCCCAAAACCCAAACCTAGCCCTGAACCCTAAAAATACGGATGTATGACGTTACAACGCATGCTATTACAACGCATGCTATTACAACGCATACTTTTACAACGCAACTTTTACAACGCAAGTACGTATACAACACATGTTTTTACAACGCATACCATTAGCACGCGAAAATGTAAAAGTAATAGAAAAGTACCATTACAACGAAACCCATTATAGCGCATACCATTACAACGCATATATGTTAAAATATAATATATTTTTAAAAATAGTCAAATAAAATCTGGCACGGGATGCAGGGAAAATAGGGGTTTTGGGTGGGGAAGTGTATTAAAATGTAGAAAAAAATTTACCATAATATTTACGAATAACGAGTATTTTCGAAAAATGTATACTAGAGTATTAAAATTAATGCTCGAGTATTAAATATCGAAAAATAATATTAACTTTTAACTTATGTCAATCAAAATCCTAGCAAGGAGAGAAAAAAAATATTGCTTCCGAAAGTGTATTAAAACATAACATGAAGATAAACGTAAATATTACGATAAAACCAAACTTTATTAGTAAATTAGTACTCGAGTATTAAAATTATTAATCGAGTATTTAAATTATTACTCTTTAAATATGAAAAGTAAATATAACCTTTGAAAATACACAATTTTCAATAAAAATAATACTAATAAATACACATTTTTAAGTAACTTTTCCAAACAACAATCACAAACCAAACAAATAGCTGCCATTTTGGAAAGGGGAGATAATGAAATAGTCCTACCACTATTTCAACAAACGAAACACCACAACATTGAAATCAAAATGGACGCCAAAACGGAGTTAAAACCAGAAAGAAACACTTTTTAGTTTCCAATTTTAAATGACATGTTTCCACATTAAATAAATCTATATTAAACGCTTTTTACAACGCACGTTTTCTGAAAAAATAAGAACACAGTAACACAAACATATAAATACGAAGCAGACACCATTTTGAAATTAGTTGATTATCAACTCGCAGAGTGAGCAGACGCCTGAACCTGACCCTCTGACCTACTGAACCTTGAAGAACCTAAAGTTAGACTACGAAATGTTTCTCTGAATAAACAAGTAAGTTTAAACATAAAGCAAAGCATAAATAATAGTTACTAAATTAAACACAACTTAATATCTAAAACAAAATATATTTAATTTTCAGATTATTGTACATTTGCTATTTACCAAGTCACGTTTTCATATACAACGTAAATAATCACAGCAAAGTAAGTACTTATTTTCAAACAGACATAATGTACAAATGAAATGAAATATCAACATGATTGTCTCTTAGTTCAAAGTCTTAATATATTGAATAAACTTTTCACAGCACTTTAGTATCATACTCTAATTTTAAAAAACGATGTATAAAAAATGCAATAATAAAACGCCCCATATTTTAATAAAAATATATTTTCTGCGGAAATCGTTCATGTTATATGAAACATAATGCAGCCTAATTAATACAATATTTACATAAATAGTAATTACAAATATCGTATTTAATTTTCTCAACAGACAAATTGTTAAATTCGGAAAAGGCTTCATAAACCTCTCAATAATCCGTACATTTAATTTAAAACATCCGGAAACCAAATACAAGTTTACCAAAGGTAACATTTCCATAATAATTACTATGAAATAAATGTATTAATGATGTATCCAAAAATACTAAGGGGCCCATTAGGATATCGGGCGGATTGCCTCCGCCACGGTAGCGGTGGCCACCGCCACCCTGGCGGAGGCAATCCGCCCGACATCCTTCCCTGCATTCCCCCCCGCCATATTACGATGGCGGAGGGGACCGCAACGGTCGGAAAGACCGCCCGCCTGTTTTCCGCCCCGGTCGCATAGCGGCCGGGGCGGAAAAGGGATAACATGGTGGCGGTGTCTATCAGACACCGCCAGCCATATTAGAATAGGTATTTCTCAATGCCTTTCCGTGGCGGCAATGCCGCCACGGAAAGGCATGCGGTGTTCACTCTGGGGGGCCCCTGTGGGCCCCCATAGTGACGGGCAAAGGGGGGTGGCACACGGGGGGGTACCTGTGGTACCCCCCTGCATTTGCATAATCGCAGCGGAAGGCACCGCGCGGTGCCTGCCGCTTCGAGTATGCAAATGTGTGCATTTGTTTTTAACATTGTGGCAGGCGGTGCAGTGAGCACCGCCCGCCACAATGTTAATTTGAGGAATGCGCCCACCATAGTGGCGGGCGCATCCTAATGCCAATGTCTGGACCCCCGCCCTTTAGGCAGGCGGTCCCGATCTCCATTAGGGTGGCGGGCGGACTGTTTCCGCCCGCCATCCTAATGGACCCCTAACAGTCGATATGTACTAGTGTTTTTCAGAGAAAGATAGCGATAGGCTAATAGTTTCTAATTCTAAATCAAGAATAAAATAGGAAATAGTACAGTAATAGATAGTGTTCAGAAATGTTAATTGTTCCTATTTCGTAAAATAAACAATGCATGCTTTAAAATATCTTTTTTTTTTATTTCTGACAGAATTTCATCAAGTGAACCTCATCCAAGAAATCTCCTTGAACACAGTCATCTAAAGTCGAAAAAGACACCAAACTGAAAAGGTAAATGTTATCGAATTACAACTAATTAAAATATTGCATAATATACAGAAACCAATAACTATTCTAAAGCCAATAAAATGCATCAATACACAAAATGCTGGAAAGTGTACAGGTAAAAAAAGTAGAAGATGCTACAGAAATGGTGTAAGAGTAATAATTACTATTATGACTCAAAGAAGCTGCATCAAACGAAAAACGTAGAACAAAGTTTGCGTACCATTTCATTTTTTTTTTAAAACAGTACATTTTATATAAACGTATGCAAAGAAATGCAGACATGTTCAGTTCAAAAAAATGCACTATTTACAATAAACAACTTAAACAAACTGTTTTCTATTTTCAGACTCTCAATAAAGTTTCCCAAATAATTTTAAGAAACTCAATTCCCAACACACCTGAAAAAATGTCCAAGGAAAGAACAGCAGACTCAAAAGGTAATTCAAATAACACACGTAAACGTTTTTTAAAAAAACTGTTCATAATACTGCTTAATTAATACTCCACTAAAGTGCATCATTTCAGAAAATATTTGATATTGTAGACAAATAAATTACTGTTCCAACTCCAAGAAGGTGCAGCAGTAGGGAAAGTGATAGATAGTGTAAGGGTATAATTTACTATTCCAAATCCAGGAAGGTGCAGCAGTAGGGAAAGTGATGGATAGTGTAAGGGTATAATTTTCTATACCAACTCCAGGAAGGTGCAGCAGTAGGGAAAGTGATGGATAGTGTAAGAGTATAATTTTCTATACCAACTCCAGGAAGGTACAGCAGTAAGGAAAGTGATAGATAGTGAAAGGGTGTAATAAACTATACCAACTCCAGGTAGGTGCAGCAGTAGTGAAAATGATAGATAGTGTACTTGAGTAATTTACTATTCCAACTCCAGGAAGGTGCAACAGTAAGAAAACTAAAGGATAGTGTACGGGTGTAATTTAGTATTCCAACTCCAGGAAGGTGCAGCAGTAGGCAAAGTGATGAATAGAGTAAGGGTGTAATTTACTATTCAAAGTCCAGCAAAGTGCAGCAGAAAGTAAGTTAAACATTTCCTTTTCCTTATTCCTTTTTTTAAGAAATTCACAGCAATCTTCTAAGAGAAACAACCTCCACATCCAAAGAAGACAACAAACACAACGGCCACCAAGAAAAACAAGACCACCAAGTAAAAGAGAAAACCAAAAGGTAAATAAAAAACATGCTGCAAATTTTTTTTTACTATAGTGCAAGATTAGAATTACTATTTTAACTTCTGTTAGCTGTAGCTAAAGAGAAACATTAGAGTGATAAAGGAATATTATTTTCTACAGTAACTCCAGGTAGGTGCAACAGTAAGGAAAGTATAGTATGGTAAAGAGGTATTATTTTTTTATTCTAACACAAGGTAAGTACAGAAAGAGTGAAAGCGTAGGATAAAATTTACAGTAGTTCGAAAAATGATAGATAGTATAAGTGTGTAATTTACTATTCCAACTCCAGGAAGATGCAGCAGTAAGGTAAGTTATGAATAGTGTAAGGGTGTAAATTACTATTCCAACTCCAGGAAGGTACAGCAATAGAGAAAGTGATGGATAATGTAAGGGTATACCTAGGTATTCCAGCTCCAGGAAGGTGCAGCAGTAGGGAAAGTGATGGATAGTGTAAGGGTATAATTTAGAATTCCAACTCCAGGAAGATGCAGCAGAAGAGAAAGTGATGGATAGTGTAAGGGTATAATTTACTATTCCAACTCCAGGAAGGTGCAACAGTAGGGAAAGTGATGGATAGTGTAACAGTAAAATTTACTATTCCAACTCCAGGAAGGTGCAGTAGTAGGGAAAGTGATGGATAGTATAAGTATATAATTTACTATTCCAACTCCAGGAAGGTGCAGCAGTAGGGAAATTGATGGCTAGTGTACGGGTATCATTTACTATTCCAACTCAAGAAAAGTGCAGCAGAAGAGAAAGTGATGGATAGTGTAATTGAGTAATTTACTATTCCAACTTCAGGAAGGCACAGCAGTAGGGAAAGTTAAGGATAGTATAAGGGTATAATTTACTATTCCAACTCCAGGAAGGTGCAGCAGTAGGGAAAGTGATGGATAGTGTAAGGGAATAATTTACTATTCCAACTCCAGGAAGGTGCAGCAGTAGGGAAAGTGAAGGATAGTATAAGGGTATAATTTACCATTCCAACTCCAGGAAGGTGCAACAGTAGGGAAAGTGATGGATAGTGTAACAGTAAAATGTACTATTCTAACTTCAGGAAGGAGCAGTAGTAGGGAAAGTGATGGATAGTGTAAGGGTATAATTTTCTATACCAACTCCAGGAAGGTGCAGCAGTAGGGAAAGTGATGGATAGTGTAAGAGTATAATTTTCTATACCAACTGCAGGAAGGTACAGCAGTAAGGAAAGTGATAGATAGTGAAAGGGTGTAATAAACTATACCAACTCCAGGTAGGTGCAGCAGTAGTGAAAATGATAGATAGTGTACTTGAGTACTTTACTATTCCAACTCCAGGAAGGTGCAACAGTAAGAAAACTAAAGGATAGTGTACGGGTGTAATTTAGTATTCCAACTCCAGGAAGGTGCAGCAGTAGGCAAAGTGATGAATAGAGTAAGGGTGTAATTTACTATTCAAAGTCCAGCAAAGTGCAGCAGAAAGTAAGTTAGACATTTCCTTTTCCTTATTCCTTTTTTTAAGAAATTCACAGCAATCTTCTAAGAGAAACAACCTCCACATCCAAAGAAGACAACAAACACAAAGGCCACCAAGAAAAAAAAGACCACCAAGTAAAAGAGAAAACCAAAAGGTAAATAAAAAACATGCTGCAAATTTTTTTTTACTATAGTGCAAGATTAGAATTACTATTTTAACTTCTGTTAGCTGTAGCTAAAGAGAAACATTAGAATGATAAAGGAATATTATTTTCTACAGTAACTCCAGGTAGGTGCAACAGTAAGGAAAGTATAGTATGGTAAAGAGGTATTATTGTTTTATTCTAACACAAGGTAAGTACAGAAAGAGTGAAAGTGTAGGATAAAATTTACAGCAGTTCGAAAAATGATAGATAGTATAAGTGTGTAATTTACTATTCCAACTCCAGGAAGATGCAGCAGTAAGGTAAGTTATGAATAGTGTAAGGGAGTAAATTACTATTCCAAGTCCAGGAAGGTACAGCAATAGAGAAAGTGATGGATAATGTAAGGGTATACCTAAGTATTCCAACTCCAGGAAGGTGCAGCAGTAGGGAAAGTGATGGATAGTGTAAGGGTATAATTTAGAATTCCAACTCCAGGAAGATGCAGCAGAAGAGAAAGTGATGGATAGTGTAAGGGTATAATTTACTATTCCAACTCCAGGAAGGTGCAACAGTAGGGAAAGTGATGGATAGTGTAACAGTAAAATTTACTATTCCAACTCCAGGAAGGTGCAGTAGTAGGGAAAGTGATGGATAGTATAAGTGTATAATTTACTATTCCAACTCCAGGAAGGTGCAGCAGTAGGGAAATTGATGGCTAGTGTACGGGTATCATTTACTATTCCAACTCAAGAAAAGTGCAGCAGAAAAGAAAGTGATGGATAGTGTAATTGAGTAATTTACTATTCCAACTTCAGGAAGGCGCAGCAGTAGGGAAAGTTAAGGATAGTATAAGGGTATAATTTACTATTCCAACTCCAGGAAGGTGCAGCAGTAGGGAAAGTGATGGATAGTGTAAGGGAATAATTTACTATTCCAACTCCAGGAAGGTGCAGCAGTAGGGAAAGTGAAGGATAGTATAAGGGTATAATTTACCATTCCAACTCCAGGAAGGTGCAACAGTAGGGAAAGTGATGGATAGTGTAACAGTAAAATGTACTATTCTAACTTCAGGAAGGAGCAGTAGTAGGGAAAGTGATGTATAGTGTAAGGGTATAATTTACTATTCCAGCTCCAGGAAGGTGCAGCAGTAGGGAAATTGATGGCTAGTGTAAGGGTATAATTTACTATTCCAACTCAAGAAAAGTGCAGCAGAAGAGAAAGTGATGGATAGTGTAATTGCGTAATTTACTATTCCAACTCCAGGAAGGTGCAGCAGTAGGGAAAGTTAAGGATAGTATAAGGGTATAATTTACTATTCCAACTGCAGGAAGGTGCAGCAGTAGGGAAAGTGATGGATAGTGTAACAGTATAATTTACTATTCCAACTCCAGGAAGGTGCAGCAGTAGGGAAAGTGATGGATAGTGTAAGGGTATAATTTACTATTCCATCTCCAGGAAGGTGCAGCAGTAGGGAAAGTGATGGATAGTGTAATTGAGTAATTTACTATACCAACTCCAGGAAGGTGCAGCATTAAGGAAAGTGATGGATAGTGTAAGGGTATAATTTACTATTCCAACTCCATGAAGGTGCTGAAGTAAGGAAAGTGATGGATAGTGTAAGGGTATAATTTAGTATTCAAACTCCAGGAAGGTGCAGCGGTAGGGAAAGTGTTGGATAGTGTAAGAGTGCAATTTACTATTCCAAGTCCAGAAAGGTGCAGCAGGAGGTAAAGTGTAAGAAGGTTAAGAGTTTTTAAATTCTGTTCTAACTCCATGTAGGTGCAGTAGTAGAAAAACTGTAGTAAAGTGAAGAGATATTATTTTCCATTCTAACTCTAGATAGGTACACCAGTAGGAAAAGTATAGGATGAAATATGTAACTGAAAATAATGTCCAAAACATTTAAAGTTTCTAATTTTGTAACCGAAACACATAATAAAATTTGTTATTCATTTCCATTTTTTCAACAGAAAATGTCAAGCCAAGCAACTGCAACCTATATCAAATCCAGGAAAGGAAACAGACGATTGAAACATTGTGGATATATATATTGCAATGAAAGGATAAGTGAATCAAGGAGACATTGGAGGTGTGTGCAATATTATTCATCCCGTTGCAGCGGCAGAGCGGTTACTGTTGGAGATAACATTATAAAAACAACTGAACATAACCACTCTGCCTCTGCAATGGAGATTGAAATGCGTGAGACCATTAACGAAATGAAAGATATTGCATCCACCTCCAATGCCACACCTGGTTCAATTTTAAGAGAGGTTGCACAGCATGTCCCCGGTCATGTTGCTTGTAATATGCCTATTATTCCTAATTTGCGACAAATTATCCAAAGAAAAAAGCAGGCAAGTAACACTCACACTGAAACTCCACAAACTTTTGCAGACATACATATTCCTAATGAACTTTCTATCTCTTTCTCCAATGAACCCTTCTTACTCTACGACAACCAAAACCCTCTAAAACGTATACTAATCTTTAGCACTCCCCGCAACCTTGTAAAATTAGAGAATACTGACATTTGGATGACGGATGGGACGTTTAAAAGTACCCCCCATCCTTTCACCCAAATTCATGCACAGATTCAAAATAATGTAGTACCCTTAGTATATAGTTTGCTTCCTGATACGCAATCAGCAACTTATACTGAATTTTTGTCAGTAATTAAAGAAAAAACTTCGAATAAAAGTCCTAGGAAATTATTGTGGATTTTGAATTGACTATGATCAATGTGATCACCAAAACGTACACGGATACCCACATTCAGGGATTTTTCTTCATTTTTCCCAGGCATTTTGGAGTAAATTACAAAAAACATCCCTAGTTACTGATTACTGTTCAGATAGCAAACTACAGGTAGAATTAAAGAAACTAACTGCACTTTGTTTTGTACCTCCTGAAAGTGTAGACGAGTACTACACTGCAATTTCTGAATCAGAATATTATGTCAAAAATGAAGATAAATTGTCCCCCTTGTTAAATTACTGTGAAGACACATGGATTGGTCATCTAAGTAGATCGGGTCGCAGGAGGAAGCCACGTTTCCATGTGGAGTGGTGGAACTGCTACACAACCTGCTTAGAAGGAGGTACTAAAACAAACAATGCCATAGAGGGATGGCATAACTCCTTCAACCACACAATTTGGAAAACCACACCCCAATTTCTACTCATTTTTAATAAATTTGAATAAGGAGCAAAGTTATCAAGAAATGAGAATTGCACAAACTTTGACAGGTAGCCTAAATCCACGGATTTCAAAACAATAAGGAGATGTCTGAGAGACTATTGGCAATACTTCAACAGTTTTCGTTAAGTGTGGCATTAGACTACCTGGAAAATGTTGCTAACATTTGACATTTTTAAACACATACACCCAACTTACTTTCCTGCTTTTACCAAATTCTTTTTTTTTTTATTAATTAAATTGGCAATTTTTTTCAAAATTATTTTTTTAAATTACAGTCAGGCTACCAAAGCATATATTTTTTTTTAAATCATCTTTTTTTATATTTCCTAATAATTTGAAAGAAATATTTTATACATTTAAAAAACCTTAAATACCAACATAAAAAATAGGTTAATAAAACATCAATCTTAAAACGAATAGCATTTATTTTTATTTTTCCAGATTCCAGATTTTATTTTTTAAAGGACTTTCTGAAAGCATTTTGAACGTAACATTAAATTTCTTCTATTCACCCTATCCACTACTTAATTCAAAAGTATTTTTGGGTATTATTTCAATATATTCATCTGGTTTTTTGTTATTAAATTTATGAAAACATCTTTCAATTATTTTAAATTACCCCAAAAAATTATCTATAAAAAAGTACAAATATTTTTTCTTCAAGAAATCTTTCATAATTAAAATCAACAATTTTTAAAGTCCAGTGTCCCATTTTTTTTAAAATAATGTAAAAAATTATCTTATTTTTTTACATTATCATAATCAGTGAGTCAGCAATACAAAAGTTTATGAAATATAAAATTCACTATCAAATAAATCTCAATCTGAAAATGAAGGACCATACAAAATAAGCAAAACTTTCTAACTCCATTTTATCTCGCTAACTAAAACATTACTTGTTTTTTCATTTCCTACCTCCAAAAATTCTCGCTAAGCAACCCTTTTTTTATCTACAATAATATAAGAATCTAAACAACAAACGAATTACCAAAAAAAAATCTCCTGCTAAACGAAAAGATATTAGAAATCAATTTTTCTTTAGTAACACAAAAACCAGTATGTAAAAAGCTCGATAAAACCAAAAACCCACTTTTGTGACAACTAACGATACTTTCTTCTTTTATTTCCAACCTATTTCATAAAAACTGTACATTTCTTTTACATCACATATTTGTTTACGTTCAAAATGTTTTCTAATAAAGAAGTATTACTTATTTTAAACAACTTATCCGTTTCCCCTTCTAGAAATACCACCCGACAAAGGCATATTCAATTAACATAATTGGCGACATGTTAAAAATAATACAAAAACATCAGAATTTACATAGGTAACCTCTCCTTATCCTTACGTAACAATGTATATATCCACAATGTTTTTTTAACTATTATTAAAGTTATTAAAGTTTCCTACCTGGGCGCAGATCAGCTTCCAGCTGCTTCCTCCAATCGATGCTGTTCAAAATGGCCGCTTGCGTAGACGTTAACGTGACAACGTGATCCAAAGCAACTAAGATAAAAATAGGACTATTAACCAAAGATTCTATTTTTGAATTGTAAAATATTTATTTAAATTATTAATCATTTGTTTAAAAATTATTAAAAATATGTATAATGTCAAATAAAATTTTCATTTTTATATTTTATTTTTTTAAATAAAAATATATTTGGAAACAATAAATTCACTTTCTTTGTATTTTTTGCTTTTCTATACTATACCTTTTTCTACATAATTATTATTAATTCCACTTACCTTAATGCTGATTGTTTTTCCATGATTTTCTGCGTATTTCCTGCTTTTCTACGACTTTCAAAAGTATAATGCGGGATGCTATGGAGAAGGTATTGAAATAAAAGAAGGACAAATCACTCCATAGAAATCAATGTTAAAACATGGGAAGAAATCAAACTTAGCTTATTTAATTAAATCCTTTTTAAATAAAAATGTAAAACAATTTTCTAAAATACTTAAAAAACAGAGTATTTTAAAATTAATAGTGTATTTTTATTTAAAAAAATTTGATATACATTTTTTTTTTAATATTATTTTTTTATTCTCTCTTCAAAGTTATATCAAACTAAAAAAAGATAAATTCATCAATAATCTAACTTTATATTTAATTTAACTTAATAATTATTTTTTAATTTTAATAACTTTCAAAATTCAAATTAATAATAACAATAATAATAATAATTTCAGAAAGTTATAAAATCATAATAATTCTTTTCAAAAACTAAATATATTTTTATAATATTATATATTTACAAGAAAGTACTTATTTATTATGAATAATACTTCTAAATTATAATACTTCATAATTTTTAATAAAGTATTAATGAAGTACTTATTTGTAAAATATTAGTACTTAATTTAATAAATAAAACGTTTATAAATAAAAATAATATTTTAAAAATAAATACTTTTTAAATACTTCATTAAAATTTAATCTATCAATTTTTAAATAAATAAAACCTTAAATATTATTAAAAAATAAATTTAACTGAAATATTTTAAAAAAAACATAATTACGATGTAAAAACATGCGTTGTAACAGCACTTGCGTTGTAATAGCAAGCGCTGTAAAAACATGCGCTGTAAAGGTACTTGCGTTGTAAAAGTTGCGTTGTAAAAGTAATGCATTGTAAAAGTTGCGTTGTAATGGCTGTTCCCCTAAAAATACCCCTGTACCCCAAAACACATACCTATCCCTAAACCCTAAAACTACCCCTGTACCCCATAACCCAAAACTAGATCTGAACCCTTAAAATACCCAAACACCCCGAAACATATACCTCAGTACCCCAAAACATTTACCCCTATACCAATATTTACCTTATCCAAACATTAAAAAAACATGCTTTTACCATTCATGCATTCACAACGAATTTAGTTGTGAATGTATGCGTGGTAAAAGCATATAAAATGTAATGCCATGCATTATAATGGCATTGCGGAGTCATGGTACTTTCGTAATGAAAGTATGCGGAGTGATGGGATGCGGCAAGAAAGTTGTGGAATAATGGGTGTTTACTGTCCCCCGGTGAGTACATTGGTGGCACGGCGGCCCACATCTCCAGCAACATACTCATATTTTTTCACCACCCATTTGAAAAATGCACAGGTCTCTCTCATTGATGGCCAGCACCCGCATACACTTTTAGACACACCTCCCACCACAAATTATAGAATTGCGAACTTTAGGGCTGGGGAGCTACGTTCGAATCTCGGCATCAGCTCAACATCCTGTGATTCCAGGCAAATCGCTTTGTTTCCCCGTGCCTACCACAAATGAATGTGTTCTTCTGTAATGTAAATTGTGCTCAGGCCATGTTGTCGAGTTTGCGGTATATAATATTGCAAGGAAGAATAAAGTAGGGAAACTCGAGTTCACACACTACTGAACGCCCATTCTTAAGTGCATCAGCAGTGCACTGTGAATCGGAGCGTTTCACAGGCCTGTCACAGATAAGAAATGCTATCAAAATGATATCCTACAAAACAATATACTACTGGCCGGCAGCAATTCATACCCGGACAACGTCTGGACGGGCTGCTAGTTGTTTATATAAATGTCTCGGCAGGGGTGCGGGCCAAAAAAACGGTATAATCAGCTTATAACAATGCTCCAATTGGCCATTTGCCGATGCGTGATTAGTCCTGGCATTCTCTTGATAATGGTGCTACCAGACTGTTAATGTAAAGAGTGAACCGAAGGGGGGCTAACTCTCACCCCTGCGGCACCCCCTTCTTAACAGGGAAATTGCAGCTAAGTTCGCCAGGTCCCCATAGCAAACACGGGCCCGGGCATCTAAATATGACTGTTTCAAGAAATTTGTAAGTGGCAGATCCACCCCTATGGTCTCTAATGTATTCCATAGCTTCTTGTAATTGACAAGTCAAAGGCTAAACTCAAATTAACGAAACACAAATATAAACTCCCCCTTTTGGCCTGTAAATATTTTCCCACCAGGAGGTTTAGATTTAAGCACTGTTCCACTGTGCCCAGACCTTGGCAAAATCCATACTGTAACTCTGAGATTATGCCCTTGTTCTCAGCCCACAGCTGCAATCTGTTTAAAACAACACGCCCAGCCACTTTTACAATGGAATCCAAGAGTGATATAGGTCTGTAACAGGCCGGATCATTGCGATCACCTTTCTTGAAAATGGGGACAAGTATGGACTCCGACCAGGTCGGTATAAATCCATGTGCACAACAAGCTCTCAGCACCATGGTTTAGAGTGGGTCCCACAACAAGGGGGAAGATTTAAATAAATCCACAGGTATACTAGCTGGTCCTGGGGCTTTGCCTCCTCTACTTGCATTAATAGCTAAAATCACCTCATTAACATTAAAATCAATACCAATTGGAAAAAAGCTTGAGGGGTTGGTTCTCAGGTCCTCATCATATTGAGTATCTACCGAATTACAATATAGGCTAGAAAAATGAGTAACCCATTGATCCTCCCCTATTGTTATTTCAATACTAGGTAGATTCTGGTAGCCAGAAATGGTGCATTTACCGCCTTCCAAAAGCCTTTCATATCTTTCAAGTCTGAGGCTTACTTGAAAACTTGCCATAATTCAGTTTTTATGGCAGTTTTGCGCTCTTTAAGAGATGATATGTATGGTGCCCTTGCCCTTTTAATAGCTCCCAGATCTCTTGTAGGCTTATGTCAGGCTGCATGTGCTTTAGTGCATTTTGAGTCAAACCAACCTTTTTTGCTAACTACCTGTTTTTTGTTATTTAATAATAGTTTATTTTGTATGGACTGTGAAATATTTTTAAAGGAGCTAAGAATATCACTCCCTGGCGGTCTCGTCAAGACAAACCAAGAAGTCACCCTTACAACTGCTTAAAAGTGACTTACAGTGTTGTAACGAGTCAACTGCATATCCATTTGCTGTATTGATAACAATATCTTCAACGGGTTGAGTAGACATACTTTTACTAGTTAGCACCTTAGCAGGCAGATCTAAAAAACACTAATAGGAAAATGGCCGCTGAAAACAAAGGGATGTATTTTAAAATGCTGTATTCTATCAGTGTATCTATTTGATATTAGTATGTGATCTATGGCTGAACACAAACCACAGCTGTTTAAGGTGCTGCTAAACAGAATAGGTGGTAAAAAAAAGATCATTTGCAAAGCCCAGATCCATGGTGTATTTAAGCAGATTTATGTGGTCTAAAAAGACGGAGTGCGAGAAATGGAGAAAATCTTTATCATCATCGGATGGTATAGCACAAATATCTCCTTCAGCGTATAAGCATGGTCCAGAGTTAAAATCCCCTCCCCATATTTTGCAAAGATCTTTGTGTTCTTTTGGATTTTATCCAGATCTTTCTGTAGGTACTTCAAGATTTGTTCCGGTCCAAAACAGGTATGTTATTATAAAAATGTAATAATACAATGCAGTGGGAATTATCAATGTGCATTTTTAGCACCTGGTAATAAGTTTTGGACTCCGCAAAGTCTATCTTGCATGCATTCAACCTCTATGAAATATAAGTGCATAAGCTGCCCTTTTTCCTCCTGTGGCTAAAGCGTACTGCCTGTGTAAAAAACGTATTGTACCCATGAATGTGTTGTATGACATCTGCCCAGGTTTCTTGAATACATATAATATCGAAGTTATGGATGAATTCAAGCCAGGCAGGGTTAGCCAATTTAGTATTAAGGCCAGCCACATTCCAAAAAATAATTTCCATTTGATTGGTCCTAAGAACATGCTGTTTTTTACATTTATTGTGGGAAAAGTCGGCTGTAAAACCATTAAGGTGGTGACCGTAACTGTTGGGTAAATATATATGAGGAGTATTTGGGATTTGCCAATGTTCTCCATTCTCGATATTGCGGTGTGCAATAATCTCTCCTGCCATGTCTCAAGCTGGCTGGACGTCGGCCGATAACCCCATACTACAATGGCCATAGTCACCGTATTGAACGGCTGTGGTGTTTTGATCGTTGTGACCACAGACCTTATGGTTAGGGAATAATAAAATTGGACCAGATGGATTATTTGCAGTAATTCGATTTTGGACCACGTGGCTACATCCATTAACAAATCAATCTATATCTTCCATAGAGGAAAGCATATCAAATCTATTTTGCAGGGATCAACTGAATTGGGAGTGATTTATGGGCTGAATGAATCTCTGCTGTGGCACATGGGAAGTATGATTCATTGGCGGATAGAAATAGCCAAGGGGCAGCACATTTATTCCACGGTTAATCATGTGATCAGGTCTAAGTCTGCGCACAATCTCATATGTTAGGCTTGGCGTTTTAAACGAAAGGACAATACAATCTCCATGAAGTGTTTTATCCCTTTTCCCCACCCATCCCACTCTTCTTGCCATTTTAAACTTCCTAAATAAGGCCTCTGTTAGGCCGGTTTTAGACCTGACCAGCAGATAGCCTTAAGACTCCCAAGTTTCAGTTGCCTGTGAAGTAAGTTGCGGTACATTCACCAGTATTATTGTATAGGGAGTAGCCTCAGGCGGCAGGTTCAAACACACTTCCTCCACATCATACATAACCGTTGAAATTACGCGGGGGTTAGGTGCCGGTGGGGAGCCTCTAGGCATGACAGGGGCTGGTAGTTCTTTATGTTTTAAGTTAGAAGTACTCCTACAACCAGCAAAAGCCTTAAGTGAAATTTGTGGGGTGTCGGCTTGAGAGAAATGGGTTGCCTTACCATTAGTCAATACACACCTTGGGAAGTTATTTAAGGGATTAGCAGAGCCTGCACCCTGAGCTTTACAAAATAAATCCTCAACAACAGATACCCTAAGATACCCTAGCCAACAATTTCTCTAGGCGAGCTAAGACTAACTTATGGTGGTTGAAGGGATGCCCTCCCTCGGGACTATAGGATCTGCAGAAAGATGAGGAGTCTCATTTTTGCCAGACAAAATAAGCAACGCACTGTCCAAATGTTCTAGGCGTCCACGCAATAGGGCAAATTTATTGTCTATCAATTCTTTAATCCATTCTAGAGCAGTGTGCAGGACAGACACCCCAGCAACACTGGTAGGGATTTTTTCCTCACAAGTAGTATGCGATGATAAAAGGTAAAGATCCTCGGTCTGTGTGCCGATAGAGCAGGTCACCACAGAGCAATCGCACCACGGCCTTTTTGTTTTGTTTTATGGGTGCCCACGCCCTTCTTTCACTTCACAACTGCCTCGACCTTCGTGCTCTCGGTAGGGGGTTTAGAGGTCCATGTCATGGAGGCTATACTTGACCCACTAGTGATATCCATAGAGAAGACTTGCAGATCATGAACAGGAACAGAAGAAACCGGTGACGTCCCTTGTACAGTGGGAGACAAACAGGTTTGGGGGACACCACCAGTAATAAGGGTACCTAGTGAAGAACACCTTTGTCGAGATAGGGGTTCTGAGGAAATTCGCCTCTCCGTTAATTCAATCTCATGACAAAGTAGTGTTTCTCCCCTTATGATGAAGGCGTCCAAAGTTCTCGTAACTCCCTTACATTTGCTCATGATGGAATCTAGATTATGCACCACCTGCGGAGCTGATAATAACAATTCTCACAACAAACAGGCAGAAGGTAACACACTGCTGTATCTGGTGTAAGGAAATCTGGAACAGATGACAGATGGCATGTTGTTAGGAGTGGGCCCAGCCCAGCCTCCTTCGTGCACAGACGAGCGTGGACGGGCTCGTCCTTGGCCAGGGCTTTGCCCGGGTGCGCCTGCATGCATCCCATGGAGCGGGGTAAGCGAGTTGCTTTATGCGCCTCCGTGCGAGAAGAATGACGGCAGCGCTTCCTGGCATGAGAGCGGGGCAATCTAGGGGCTGGAGTCCCCCTAGTGCAGCAAAGCAGATGCTGGTGTTTGGTACGCGGTTCCCGCGGAGCGGGGTAAGCCAGTTGCTTTATGCACCTCCGGGGGCAAAGAATGACGGCAGCGCCTCCTGGCGTGAGAACGGGGCAGTCTGGGGGCTGGAGTCCCCCTGGTGCACCAAAGCAGATGCCGGTGTTTGGTACGCAGTTATTGTGGAGCGGGGGCTGCGAGTTGCTGTATGCGCCTCTGGGTGCGAAGAATGAAGGTAGTGCCTCCTGGCACGAAAGCGGGGTAGTCTGGGGGCTGGAATCCCCCTGGTGCAGCAAAGCAGATACCATTGTTTGTCATGCGGTTCCCACTGAGCCAGGGCCGCAAGTTGCTTTATGCGCCTTCAGTGCGAAGAATAATGGCAGCACCTCCTGGCGCGAGAGCAGGCAGTCTGGGTCGCCCTAGTGCAGCAAAGCAGATGCCGGTGTTTGGTACGCGGCCCCCCTTAGTTACTAACTGGAAGGTTTTGAGTTGAAACCAGTCAATGACTTGTTTATTTATAAAAATTGCTGAAATTTAAGCCGTTATTCAGTACAATTCAGACAGAAGTGCAACAAGGCACAAAACGCACATAAATTATTTGTCATCAAACCCTTTCATTGCTACATGCATGCAAGATATAATTAAAGTTAAAGTTAAATGTCTAGAAAAATCTGCTAATCAAAATCAAAAATCAAAATGTGGCATCTTAATCTTGTCCCTTTCTTTTTTATGTTCTCTAGACTTCTGAGCATCTTCCACCTGTGTGCACAAAGAAGTGGGATCCGGTGTGCAAGTCATGGTTGCCATGGAACAGGAGCACAGGGGAGAATATTTTCTTTGGCCACACCTAAGGCTTGCTCGAGTTCAAGGTCATTGGAACTGGTGTCCAAGGACCCTTCCCACATATATCCCTCCTGCACTCATCTAATACTTCATTTTTCTCCCTAACCCGTTCTAGAGACTCTCCCCCCTCCATCTCGCCTTTACTCATCCAAAACTCCTCCTACTACTATGATCTCCAAATAAGCACTTTCTAGACCCTTCCCTCTTCTATCACTCCACTATCATTTTCAATCCAACTAACAGACTCACAAGCCCACTGCTCAAATTAATTTCATACTTCCCTTTACTAATTCACCAGTAATCCTTTTCGTGTTCCAGAGTAGTGCACTACTCTACTCGCCGAAAAGTGCTTCGACACCTCATCAGGGGTAGTAAGGGCTATATCATTGCAAGTACAATTACGATATGCAGAACCCCCACTAGTACATTTATCAGCTATGGCATTTTGGTCAAGCATCCTCCCACTCTGAGCACCATTGAAATTTTAGGTAACAGCTCGGGAACAGTCAGCAGACTTGTCAAATTGAGGAGGTGTGGAATGTTGGTTCTACTCTGGAAATTCTAGTCCGATTGTTATCCCATAACACTTAGGGGGTCATTAGGATGACGGGTGGACTTAGTCCACCCGCCATACTATCTGATTATGGGACCGCCCGCCATAAGGGCGGGGGTCCCGTGGGGGGTATTAGGATGCGCCCGCCACAGTGGCAGGCGCATACTGCATTTTTAACATTGTGGCGGGGGGTGCTCTCAGCACCGCCCGCCACAATGCTAAAAATGCATGTGATGCATTTGCATACACAAAGCGGCAGGCACCACGCGGTGCCTGCCGCATTGTGTATGCAAATGCAGGGGGGTACCACAGGTACCCCCCATGTGCACCCCCCACCTCGCCTTCACCATGGGGGCCCGCAGGGGACCCCCAAAGTGAAGACCGCCTGCCTTTCCGTGGCAAGGCATTTCCCAAAGCCCATACTAAGATGGCTGATAGACACCGCCACCATATTAAACCTTTTCTTGCGACAGAGGCGGAGAAGCGGCGGACGGTCTTTCCATCCACCGCGATCCCCCCGCCACAGTAATATGGCGGGGGGGAAATGGGTGGCGGGCGGCGGACGGACAAGGATGTCGGGCGGATCGCCACCTCTTACATGGCGGTGGCGATCCGCCCGACATCCTAATGGGCCCCTTAGTCTTAGCACAAGGGCATTGGGTGGTACTCCTGATACGATGAGTCACCCTCTTGACATTTGAGTAGCACCACTGGCACATTAAGCAGCCAATACCATATTCATAGTATTGCCACTTTAAAACATCCTCTTTCTCTGATAGTTTGGGCAGCACATTGGGCAAAATTCCAGCACAGCTAACAATGTACCTAGTACTGACTGACCCTTCCGCCGGCTCCGATGATAATGAGGAAGTAGTAGATAATGAGCTAGTAATGAGGAAACTACAAAGGCAGATGGGGGGAAGTTTCTAATATAGTCTTCAATACGCTACGGACTGTGGGTTATATAGGGAGTTTAGAGGCCCTAGATGAAGAATTAGAGGTAGGAAGTAATCACAGGACCTCCTCTTTACCAGCTGGCTCTGTTTTTACGATTTCAGCTACCTCCTCGTTGGCCCCACCGCTATGTAAAATTTCCTCGTGGAATATTGCTGGTATAAGATCTAAAATTGCAAATTCGATCTGGTGGGATTTTATTCATATACAAGATATGCTCTGAGTCTTGATCCGGTCCATTTAAATGGTTTTAGGACCTTTCATACTCCAGCTGTCGATGTCTTACATGGAAGAGCAAAGGGTGGATTGAGCATTTATTTGTCTAACAAATTGAACTTTATAAAAGTAAGAGAGCCTGTTACAGACACTTATTTCCAACTTTTAATACTTGTCTTGGCTTCCGATACTCCAATTGCTCTCCTCAATCTATAGAATAATATTCCCCCTGGTGATCTACCTACTGTTCTAAGTAAATTGGCTAACTCTTTGTTTTTACAGGAGAAAATCTACAGACATGAACTAATGATTCTCCTGTTTGGGGATTTTAATTGCACTTTGTGTAGTATGATGAAGGACAATAGGTGCGGAATGATACAGGAAGATGGCTCAGGCCATTCATATTTTAATCACTCCTCTCAAGGTGAACAATTTAACAGCTTGCTTGCCAAATTTGATTTGGGATTTGCAAATGAAGTTTGTACTTTACCATCTTCCCTTTCCTCAACATATAATGGAAGTGGCTGTGCTTCCACTATCGATTATGCTATGGTGGTAGAATGTATTCATTTAAAGTCTCTGATATTGTTCTAAGGGACCATTTCCCGCTCTGCGTGGCCATTTTGCTCCCAAAAATGTCCACTCTAAAAAGTAATGAAGAAAGGGATAGCATGGACAAAAATTTAGCTATTAGTAGCATAAATGGTTACGCATTAAAATGGGCTAAGGTGGACCCGCCGGAAATACTTATAAAAGTGGCTGGTAAATGCTTATCTGAGATAATGATTTGTTTAAGGGAAGACTCTACTCCTGGAATGCTCCTTGCTTCCTTTTTGACCATCTCAAATGAAATTAGGACCTCCCTTGTGAGGCAATTTAAGAACAGTAAACAGAAGGGAGGTTGGTTTGATTCTAGTACTAGGGCTTATGCTCTTCTAAAGAAGGAACTGCATAAGAAACCTAGATATGTTGAGGAAGTTGGCAGGCTCAGGAAAGAGTATAAAATAGCTATAAAAGATAGAAAGAATATGTTGAGAGTAGAAGCCTGGGAAGCCTTGCATCTAGCTTCTAGTAGGAATGAAGGTGCAGGCTTCTGGAAGATCATTAGAACACCCTTTCTTAGGGAAGAGGCTGGTCCGAAGTTGGAAATGGCAATTCCTGAATCGGATTAAATTAGGCATTTTTCTAGAGTGTATGAGGGTGAGGGACGGGTGTGCTCTCAGACACCCCTTCCTGAACACCCCACCTCAAGAAATGTGTTTTTCACCTTGGAAGAAGTTGAAAAGGCCTTATGTGTAAGCCAGGGTGTAAAGGCCACTGGCCCGGATGGTGTCCCCATAGATATTTTTTGGGGCAACCCCTTCTTTGTAGGGCCCCCTCCTGGTCAAGGTGCTTAATGCCAGCTGTGCTTCAGATTTCCTGCCTTCATGGGTGGAGTCTGTAATAGTCCCCATCTATAGGCCCATTTCCCTCTTAGATTCTTTTACAAAAATAGTGGGTCGGTAATTTTGGATCGGCTCTTGGTATGGGCCAGAGAAAATTCTATTTTATCTGATGTACAGTATGGCTTCCGCTCTGGTTTGGGCACAGTGGAACCGGGTTTAAATCTCTTAATGTTGGTTGGGAAGTATACCAGGGCCAAGAAAGAGAACTTGTTCCTGGCCTTTGTAGACCTCTCGGCCGCCTTTGACTGTGTGATCCATTACAAACTGTGGATTATATTGGGACAACTTGAGGTTGAATAAAATTATATTTATTTTCTTAAACGTTTTTATAGCAACGCATCAGCCCGCGTTCGCTTTGGCCTAAAGGGGGAACGCACTTACAAAATTCCAATTAGGAGTGGGGTCAGACAGGGCTGTGTTCTGGCCCCTTTCCTTTTTAATTTGTGTATAAATGGATTGGAAAAAGAATTGTGCAATACCAGTTTAGATCCCCCATATGTAGCCGGCCGTCCAATCCCGGCTCTTTTGTACGCTGACGATGTTGTTCTTATGTCACGTACTCAAGTGGGATTACAGTGTGTGGTAGATAGTTTTTCCCTCTTTATGAATGAGCTGGGTTTAAAAGGTAATACATCTAAAACGTTTACCATGCATTGCGGCAGGTATCACAAACCTAAGAGGGCCATATTTTTAGTAGGACAGAAGCTTGAATCCACCAAGCAATTTTCCTACCTGGGTGCTCTGTTTACTCAGAGTGAGTCTTGGGCACAGGCTGTGTCAGCAAATAAACTTGCGATGATTTAATTGACGGCTGCCCTCAAGACTTTCTCAAAGAAATTAGGTACCAGAACCCTGTAGAGTTATTAAAGATCTATAAAGCTAAATGTGTGTCTGGTGCTACTTATGGCAGTGGGGTATGGGGCTTTGCTGACCCTAAGCCCATCCAGGTGGTGGAAAACTCCTTCTTAAAGTTTATCCTTGCAGTTCCCAAAAGCACTCCTAATTATAACTGCCATGCAGAATTGGGCTTTGCTTTTATATCTGATCTAATTAAGCTGGAGCCTGTGCTATTATGGCACAGGCTGTGGACAGAAGAAGCAACAAAGCTCAATAGAGATATTTTGACAGATATCCTAAAATTAGAGGGAGCCATGAGGCTACCGTGGCTGAGCTATGTATACAAATTTCTAACAGATATTGGAAAGTTGGATTATTTTTTAAATCCTTCTACTATCTCAGCTATTTCACGCAAAGACCTGAAGAAGGAGGGTGTAGCTTTTTTGGATTCTTTAAGAATTACATCTGAGGTCTTATAACCCACTGTTCTGCAATATCAAATGATTATAACAACTTTTAATATTCAGCCCTATTTGATCTTTGTGCTAGATAATTATGAAAGATTCCTATAATCTCGTTATAGATTTGGAACTTTCCATGGATTGGTTAGTTTTCCCACGGTAAATAATTGGATGCATGAACTACCTCCCTGTTCCTGTGATGATGTTTCACCCCAGAGAACTATTCATGTTCTTCTTTTTTGTAAATTTTAAGATGTGATCGGACATAGGGCTAGATGTAGGTAACTCTAATTTACCGATTCATAAATACCGAATTTTACCGATTCGGTATTTATGAATCGGTAAATTAGAAGGAGGGTGATGTAGGTAAATCAAAAATCTGATTTACCGAATCTGTAACATTCGGCATTTACCGATTGGTAAATACCGAATCAGTATTGCCCATTGATTCCTATGGGCCTTGAAGCCCATAGGAATCAATGGGCAATACCGATTCGGTATTTACCGAATCGGTAAATACCGAATGTTGCAAGGGTGCAGGAGGTGTCACTTTGACACCCTCTAGCACCCCAAGTACAGGCTTGTGTGCCATGTGGCACACATACATGCCCTAAGGGCATGTCTGTGTGTCACATTGCACAGGTGTGCATGCACAGATGTGCATGCACACCTGAATTCGGTATTTTACCACCCAATAGGATTGGGTGGTAAAATACCGACTCTTAAGGGCCTGTGGCACTCTTAGGAGTGCCACCTACATATGGATTTACCGAATCGGTAAATATACTGATTCGGTATTTTACCGATTCTGTAAATTTACCGATTCGGTAAATTTACAAAATCAGTAAAATATAGGCCCCCTACATATGAAAACCCTATACCGGTCGGTAACGGCCGAATTCGGCCTTTACCGACAGGTATTAGGGCTCCTACATCTGGTCCATAATGTTTTATTTCCGTTACTGTGAGAGATGGGCCACCAGCAATGCCGAGTGGCTATGTTAAGTATTCAATGTTTAGATAACCACTTATGTGTCGCAACAACTATTTTATTCTTGAAAAATGTGATGAGTAGTAGAAAAAGTATGATCACATAAATGCACTTGAAGATTTATGAAATTATGATTTTTGAATTCCTTGCTATTAATGGATTTTCCTGTGCGCAATTGAGAATTGTAAAATGAATTTTAATGAATTTTAATGAAATGTTTTTTATGTACACTTTTATGATTGCTTTTAACAATCGAATAAAGTCATATTTGATCGATTGATTGATACTGACATAATGAACAGCACCCCAGCAATGAGTTTCCCTGACATGAAGGAAGACACCACAGGCATGTTTAAAAGCACTATCTGTGCATAAAGTAGCGCTTTTATATGGATGAACAACAAACTCACAGTAACATGCGCCTTTTTCTGTTTGTGCAGCAACATGCTCCTTTCAGGCTAACATTTTGAGCATCACCTTGCTTATTGTAATATGTGAGCATTACATTATTCACGTAGTCATTCATTCTTCTGACATACTCAGTGACATAGCCTCTCAGTCTCTTATTCACACATACATATGCTCTAAACTTGGGCTCTGCTCCCCACAGGGTCTGCCACCCAATCCACATTAGTCATCTAAGATCACTATCAGAAAGAATATGGGAGTTGTGATTGAAGCAGGCAGGTAACAAATTATAATATTAGGTGAGTATCATATAGCTATCACCACAATTAAAGGGCATTAATATTTATTTGCTGACTTGTTATATAATTTGATCAGTGTAAAACAGACTACCATATATGTGGGGTTCTTCATGGGTCTATATGTCTTTTCACAGATCTTTCCTTGCATTCCTTTCATTATTATACATCTATAAATGTCCCACTAGTGACTTTTCCCTATCCCTCATCCCTGTACTTTGTTCATGCCTTCATGTAGGTAAGGTATCTTTCCTTGTAAAGCGCTCTGATACCCTAACGGGTCATGTTCGCACTATATAAAACTTCAAATAAATAGTAAATAGTCTCACACTTCATCTGAGGTCTTTAATCGGATCATAGACCATCCAGCATTTCCATTATGAAACAAGAGAAAGCCATTGACCCTACCTAAAATTCAACATACAAAAATTATATATCAGTGCATAATACCTAGCGCTTAACACAAAGACCAACTGCCAGCTACACCCAGTCATGTGACTTAGTTAGCATAACCAAATAGTTTGGACAAGAAAATGCCAACTTTCTGAAAATGACTTAAAATATGACTTTATCATTAAAGAGGTTTTTTCAAATTACAATTCCTTAGACACCAAACCTAACATTCCTGCGTGTCCCAATTTAAAGCAACCACTTATTAAATGTAATAAGGTAACACAATGTTATCCTATGGAAGAAGTAGGGCTTGCAGTAGTCAAAAAATGACTTTAAGACTTTTACACTACCAAGACATCTAAAGCTTAAAAGTACATGTCCAGCTGTTTAGGGCCTACACTAGGGATGACATATATGTATTAAAAAGGAAGGTTTAGGCCTCACAAATTTTGCCAAGTCGAAATGGCAGCAATGGCAAGCCTGGGACATGTTTAAAAGGCTACTTAAGTGGGTGGCATAATAAGTGCTGCACGCCCACTCCGTGGTATTTAACATACAGGCCCTAGCCTGGGTATATGTAGGACCACCTAACTAGAGACTTACAAGTAAATTAAATGTGCCAATTGGGTGTTAGTCAATTTCATTATGTTTACAGGAGAGAGCACAAGTACTTTAGAAGTGGTTAGCAGAGTTAAAGTGCTCTGAGTCCTAAAGGGCAACAAAAATGGGTTCAGAAAATAGGAGGGTGAAGGCAAAAAGTTTGGGGACTGCCCTGTAGAAAGGTTCAAGTCCAACACTGGACATCTGGGTTTGGATTCACTTCCATCTTGGTTTGGGTTCAATTCCATTTCGTCTGTCAGTTCAAATTCATCTGGATGTGTGTATTCTAGTGTTTTTATTTGCCATGATGATCATGAAAGTAGGATCAAGAAACCCATATACAATGTCCCTTTGTCACAGCTGTGGTCTTAGTACCAGGTATTTGTTGCATGTTAGTCTTGTATGACTGTCAGTAGTGTTTCTCTTCCTTGTTGATAGCCCAAGAAGCAGACTATGATCTGCCTTGGGTGATTGGGACGGTCATTGTATTGTGTTCTTATGTAAATGTAGATGTAAATGTAGTTGTACTTGTAAAGCACACGGCTGCCTCAGCAACGGGGCGTCCCGGCGCTGTATTCGTACCGCTGAGGAACCCTTCCTGGCCTTTCCCTGTGAAGTGTCCACTCCTGGGCACCCCCAAGGTGAAGACAGGCATCCCAGCGCTGTTGGGGCCGTTGTGGAGATTAAGCAAGCTATTGCCCAGAGTTGCAGAGTGGGGCCCATGATTAGAATTGGCACTGAGGCGAGAATTGTTGGGTCCGAAGAAATTGAGCCCAAGAACTGCAGACGCGGGAATTGAACCCTGGTCCCATGCAAAGACCTCTGCATCAGGGTCTGCCGCTCTAACCATTGGGCCACAATTCAATTGGGGAAAATATATTTTTAAAAGATGAGGTAAAAAGCAGGCTAGGATATTGCTGAATGGGCCTAATTCTGTTCCCTTTGGAGTTCCATGAAATCTTACATTATTCTATCTTGCTATGTTTGCTAAATTCAGCAATTTCTGGCAGAGCAGCTGTACCCCTTGTCCCAAATCAGGTGCTCATTCCATTGCATATTCAATGTCATATAGATAGTTTTCAGTTTGGTTGAGTCAGCTTTGGGATGAAGGGGTGTCGGATCACATGCAGTGTCTGTCTACATGTGACTTAATTTATTTTTGAGGGGCTCCCTGTGGAACCTGCTGCAGTTAGTTCAGTTAGGATTGTCTTCAGCATGATCTTGGGGTTTTCCACTGTTTACCGAGCATGAGGTTGGTTGGAATGAGCAACGGCCTCTATGAAAAACAGTTAGGTTGTGCATCATGGTTGTGGGGTGCAAAATATTCTCCTCTTCCACAATGTAAGGGCACCAAGTGTCAGTAGGTCTAGTAATATAGTCTTGGCAACCATCTCTTGAAGTTGTGAATAATGTCCCTAGTCTCAAGTTGCAGTTTGAATCATTTGACCAAGGCACTAATGTCCCCTCCTATAACAATATGAGCGAGTACTCAGAGTTATGCTGAAGGTAGTTTTCCATGCCTAACTTTAATCACATTAATAGAAAGAGCGTGGTGATTATCATAAAAAGCAAATCATTTCCATTGTAGAGTACTAAGGGTGGAATATGGTAGGTATAAATGTGATGGAGTGTCAGTACCTTGTGTACAAGACAGTCATTGTTGGAGAGATGCAGTAGATCCAGTTCCCATATATGTTTGTGCCGATCGGGTGAGAAGTTCACTATTTCAGATTTAGTTTCGATTTAAACCTTGTTTTGATATGTTCAGGGGCAAGTAAGAAGCAATAGTGTTCTTACTTCAGCTGTGTGGCAGTAAAGCACCATAATGTTGAATGTGGTGTCTCTGCGTTCTTTATCTTTTTATTTTTTATGGAGTTTTTTATAGTGTGAACTTGACCCGAAGGTATCGTGTATCAGAGCGCCTTACATAGCACCAGTTGCATTACATGAGACCACATTCATTTTTGTTAGGCACTTGGAGATTAAGTGATATGCCCAGAATCACAGGATGTTTAGCGTCATTGCTGAGACATGCTCTTAGCAACCATTCAAGAAGTTCATAAAAAATATCCTGTGTGGAGAGCTTTTACGTATCAAACTGAATTGCTTGACCATAGCAGAGTATGAGAAGGCAAAGAATTTATCTGTGGAAAAATTTAGAATAGGAGGCTACACAAGAGGGATTTTTAAAGGAGCAGTCAGAAAGACAGAGCAGATTCAGAATAAAAAATTGCTTGTTGCTCAAAGTCACCAGATAGACAATAAAGAGAATTAGGATGACATGCAAGCAGCTTGAATACAATATAATCACAAACGCCCGCTCCCGAATCCGGTGCACACACCGAAACAGCTCGAGATCACTCCACGTGAAACGAACACCACCAAGGTAGGCTCCAGATGTCACATTACTCCACACTTTTATTTGAATTTACCACGCAAATGCATTTTGGCAGTTACGCGTTTCTCAATGAAGGTAAGTAATTAGGTGTAGTCAATTACACAGCTTAAGTACTCCGGGCATGACTCTCATTGAAGGGTTTCCAGAGCCATTGAGAGAGGACCGATGTCTGTGTAAAATACTAATTCATAATACTTTAGACTATGTGTACATAAAATTGTCTAAATTCTACAATAGATCTGTATAGAATAGTCACATGCTCTTTAGGATCCTCTAAGTTAAAATAACCGATTGTTCCTGTGATAGATCTGGCACGGATAGCACACAAAGTCACTGTTTTCACAGCCCTCTATGGATGTTTGGCCGTAAGTAATTGTTAGCCTCTACACAACAAACACCCCTCGTTGTGACAGGCCCCTTATTGAAACTTCTAAATGCTGTGTCTTTAAGTGTTGGTGAGTGTTTATGTGGCCGTATGAGTGAGTGTATAAGAGACTGCATGGGAAGTGACTGGGTGTGTGTCGATGATGTCATCAGTGATATCATTTGCTATGTCATCAGTAATGTTACTGATTATGTCAGTAATGTAATTGGTGAGGTCATAAGCAATGCATTGTGGGGGCGTAAATTATAGTTATCACAGGTAGCTACACTGCTTAATTTCACTGGGTTTGTACAAGTAAAATGTAATCCTAACTATGACGTCCCTGTAAACTTTTTTTTTGTGAATTTCTAATTTTTTTTTCTATTTCTTAACTATAACGTTCTTGTAACCTCTGTTTTTTTTCAGTGAATTTCTAAGATTTTTTTTCCTTCTGTTTCCTACCTATAGCATCCATGTAACCTTTGTTTTTTTCAGTGAATTTCTACATTTTTTAACTTTTTAATTCTAACTGCAACCTGTCACCTTTGAGAGTGGATGTGTGAGTGGCTGTGTGGGACTGTGAGTGGGTTTGTGATTGCCTGTGTGAGTCTGTGAGTGGATCTGTGAGTGCCTGTGTGGGTCTGGGAGTGCCTGCGTGAGTGGGTCTGTGAGTCCCTGAGTGGGACTTTGAATGGGTCTGTGAGTGCCTGTGTGAGTGGTTCTGTGAGTCCCTGAGTGGGACTGTGAATGGGTCTGTGAGTGCCTGGGTGAGTGCCTGAGTAGGTGTGTGAGCGCCTGTGTGGATGCGTGAGTACCTGCGTATGTGTGAGTGGTGCTATGCAGTTTGAGCATTTTCTTACTAAGTGTATTTAAAAGGAAAAACCATGGACTCTGGTCTTACCAGGAGAGAATAAGAAAGAAACAACTCAACACAGTCACTGCACGTCAGATTGTGCTCCAGTAGATCAACAATGCATTCACCTCCATTAAACATTTCATATTGTTTATCAACATGAAATTAGAGAGAAAACACTTGCTTTGCCTTTGCCAAGCCCAATAAGTTAGGATTTTGTTTCGCTTTACCGAAGTAGAGTACCAACTGGGGCACCTGCTATGCTTGTATTTGTAAGTGCTTCCTGTTGAGGTTTAATTTCTGTGAAATCAGCACCAGGGTCAGAATTGAACCTCATTTATTCCAAGAAGAGTCTCCAGTTTTGCCCAAAACATCTACCTAACTGGAGTACTTTAATTTGGTTAACATCATCATCAAACATTCTTTATTTTGCCTTGCAACCATTAAAGATTTATACAAATGTATATTAAAACCATCATAAAAAACAACGTGAATTATAAAGTCCAAATACTAGATTACATGTTACCCCTAGCTGTAAATATAACATCTAACTAGTTAAAACAATCTGTACAAATATTTTTGTGTCATTTAAAACAATCATAAGGACAAAGATGGTCTTATTAGCATAATCATAAAATTGAGTGTAGCAGCTAGCTATACAATTTAAAAATAATCTATACAAAGCTCTTAGTGTCGTTCCGAGAGATTTGAAGTATAAAGTGCAACCTAAAAGGCTGCAAAATTGAGGCATTGTTGCTCACAGGAGATGACAATCACAGTATTACTCATCAAGGAAGTTCTCACAGAAAGGCGGTCATTTCAAACTATTATAATTATGATTATATGTAACCACAAACTGTACGTAGTACATCTAGCCCGTAAAAACGGTCTTTATGTACGAAACAAATCTCATTCACATATTAGAAAACTATTAGAGAGAATAGTGAAGACGTGCATTCTAAAATGTGCAATTTTGGTAGCCTTATCACAGAATATGCGTCTTACAGTCTTACATCTCACCAATCTAAGCAACCCTTGCGTACAAATGAAATCTTATTCACATAGTATAAAGTCTTAAAATATAAAATGCAACCGTGCTTCCTAAAAAAATACGTGATCAAAATGCTACGGGATATGTTGCAAAAATCATGTCCCCACTTGATTCCTAATGCGCACCACTACCGAAATGAATGTATATGTCATTAGGCATTTATATTCTGTTTGAAGGAGCTACAGATAATAGAAAGCCGGACTGCATTGTCTGATGTTCAGAGTGCTTAGAAACCGGATTATAAATGATTTCTGTGGTTCAGTGCATAACCAACAGAAAAAAAGAAAATGCAGCATGTTCTGTTAGGAGTTTGATTCACAAGGGCATGGGTTAAGGCGGGAATCACGGTATACATTACCGGGGTAAGAAAATGAGAGATACTAAACCTGAACAGTGTGAGATAGTACCTTTTTGGATGACATAAGGAAAACAAGGGGTATGGTTCCACGTTTTCGGTGGTGACTAGGAGTAAGTATTCAGCCATTCTCTTCTTATCCACCGCTGTGCGTTCCATGTGCTCATCGAGTGTGGTTAAGAGATCATACTTCAACTGATGTTTAGGGATAGTAGCAATATGATGTGGGTTCAAGAAACAATCTGCTCTTCCCAGGAGTTCAAGCTGTTTCTAGACTTTCTGATCTATGGAATTTTTGGCATATAATCAAGACACAAGCAGCCATGAATAATTGAATGATTAAGTACGGGTTCGTCCTTTGACTGCATAGACTGCCGTAACACTATTGCGCACTTTGGATGCGATCTTCTATGGCGACCAGGCCTAGTTTCATGTGACATGGTATTCTTCTGGTTAATTAGTAAGCATTACCCCATGGGATGAATATGGTCCCCCGGGCCGTATATGGCCAGGGAGGAGGGACTGCGTGGCCCCCCTCCCATTATTGTAAACATGGCCCCTGGAAGGTTGTGGGCCCTTGGTCCCTTTTGTTCATTGGAAGGGGGGGGTGCTCCTTTTTTCTCATGAAGCCCCGGGGAGGCTCCGGGTCCTAGAGCCATAGGACGAGGGCATCCAGCCCTCCTCCATTATAGATGAGACTCGGCCAGCCCCGGAAGGTGGCTGTGGGCTTTGTGCGCCCCTCCCATTAAAAAAAAATTAATTAAAAAATAAGTATATTCAAAGAAGTGCCAGAGCCTGCCAGAGCCTGTTCTTCTTTTTTTATTTTTTTATTTTTGTCATGGAATCGCCACTCCGTCATGATTTTCCAGCAATTTGTTTTTTAAAACAATGCTTTTTTGCCCTAGTGGGATCCCAGGGAGACACCAGAGCTAGGGGGTCAGGGTATTCTTACCCTGCCCCCTTTTTTGTCCAACTTTTTTGGGGACTAGGCTGAATAGGAGTCCCAAGATATCTGCCAACACTTCCTGGCTGAAATGTTGGCAGCCAATCATATTTCAGCACCGGGACGGTGTAGTTTTCTTTAAAAACCTTTAAATCTACTGATTGGATTTACATCAAATAACAGAAAGGGTGCTTTCTGGACCAAGTACTAGCTCTCTACCACCACCCCTTTTTCTCAACACCTGCTTGTTGAATGGCCACAAAACTTTCTGCGCACAACGAGAACCAACTTCACACTTTTTTGGGGGTACATTTCGTAAAGATTCGTCAAACGGTGCCAAAGATATAGGCACATCAAAAAATGCTTTTCATATGGAAACTAGGTCCTAACTATTATTACCTACTGGTATATTCACTGAAACAAACAAAAGGTTACAGGAACATTATAGTTAGGTTAAGATGTCACTCATACAAAACCAGTGACATTCTGCAGTTAAAGGTACCTGAGCTAACTATAACTTACACCCCAGCAATGCACTGCATATAACCTCAAATATTACATCACTCAGGACATTTTGAGAGGGTTTCTTGGCCCCAAGGACCCTCAGCATCCAAGAGGACTTCATCCCCAACCAGTAGTGCACCTGGAGGTGCATTTGTAGAGTGGTGGAGAAAGGGGGCATGGCCTTCAAAGACCTTTCAGCAATACCGCTGTTATGGGACTTACTGGAGAGAAGAGGAGGGGCTCCTAGTTGTCAATGACCCTCATTATCCAAGGGGACTTCATCCCCTAACCAGTAGTGTGCCAGGAGGTGCGTTTGCAGAGTGGTAGAGCAAGGGGGGCCATCGAAGACTTCTCAACAATCCCTCTGTGTGGGACTTACAGGAGGTAACAGGAAGGGTAGTTGACCCCTAAGGACACTCGGGAGTCAAGGGGACTTCATCTCTCAAGTAGTAGTGTGCCAGGATTTGCAGAGTGGTGGTAAAAAGTCCTCCAGTGACTTGTCGGGGCTGGCTTTTTTGTTTGTTTGTTTGTTTTATTTTATTAGGAGAGACCATGTGGCCCCCCTTCCCTGGCTGATTTCAGCCCAGTGGACCCCATCCCTTGGAGCCAGACATTTTTGCAATACAAGGAGGTGGGGTCCTAACTATAACTACCTACTGGCAATCATCAGTAGCAATTATACATATATATATATATATATATATATATATATATATATATATATATATATATATACACACACACACATACATACATAGTACCTACTGGCGGTCGCCAGTAGGTATATATAGTTAGGATTTTTTTGAATAGGGATTTCTGAAAATTCTATGTTGAATAACTTTGGCGTTGATGAACGGAATTGGCTGAAATTTTCAGGAAAATGGCACATTTTGTTTCTGAGTGTCCCCTGAAAGTTTGGGGGGGTTTTGTCAAGCGGGGGCCGAGAAAAAAGGGGGGTCCCAAAACGTGTTTTTAACATTGAGTTTTCCATAGGGCGGTTGGACTCACTTTTAGCTCGAACGGCTGAATGGATTTCCACAAAACTTGGCAAAATTGTAGGGACTGGTAGCCCGATGTGCCTTTGCTATGTCTCAAGATATATGCTCCAGTGGTTTTTACGAAAATTAACTTTGAAAAATGTATATTGGGCTACATTGGGCTATATATATGTTAGAGCCCAAATGTAGCCCAATGTAGCCCAATGTAGCCCAAAGATGGCCACCAGAGATAAAAAAAAACAAATGTAGCCCAAATATTAGCCAGATGTAGCCCAACTATAGCCCAGTGACAGAATGTCCCAGAGTGTTCTAAAGAACAACTAGAGCGCTAACAGTCTTACTTATGACAAAAGTATGGCACACCTGAAGTCATCTTGATTGGAATAAAGTGTTAACACTTAAAACATTTAATTTGCAAAGGAACAAACTGAGGGGTTTCATTTTGCCATAGAAATGTTATATATATATATATATATATATATATATATATATATATAAATATATATATATATATATATATATATATATATATATATATATATATATATATATATATATATATTCACTGAAAAAACCAAAGGTTATAGACCATATATAGTTAGGAATTAGCATTTACAAAACCTTGAAAATTCACTGAAAAAACCATAGGTTATAGACCATATATAGTTAGGAATTAGCGTTTACAAAACCTTATTTTACTCACACAAAAAAATTGAAATTCGCATATATAGTTAGTTGCACTAACTATATATCGCGCACCCGCAATCCACTGCTGATCATGTCACATATTACATTATTCATGACATGGTCAGTGATATCACTGATGACATCACTGATGACATCTCAAATGACATCACTGATGACATCGCTGATGACATCTCAAATGACATCACTGATGACATCACTGATGACATCTCAAATGACATCACTGATGACATCACTGATGACATCACTGATGACATCACTGATGACATCTCATTTGACATTACTGATCACATCACTGATGACATCATTCATGTGATAATACGATGAACCTCTTCAGACTCTAATATAACCTTAGATACACTCAGTGTAAACAGACACTCACAGACTGTCACTCATCCATAGAGTTACTCACATGAATGAATGAATGAATTAAACTGTTCTTATATTGCGCAAACTTAGCCCAGTGGGCGTCAAGGCGCCTAAGTCAAATGCAGAAGCTAGCAGCCCCCCCCCAGTCCTATTCTCTCATAGATAGGCCCTCTTAAAGAAGCAGGTTTTGAGAGCCTTTTTAAACGACTCGATTGAAGGGAGAGTTTTATTTCAATGGGGATGGAATTCCATAGCTGCGGGGCAACCACGGAGAAAGCTCTGGCTCCCCATCTAACAAGTTTGACACGGGGAACAACCAGTTGACAGAGTCCCGCAGAGCGAAGGCTTCTTGTAGGGATATAACGCATAAGAAGAGAACCGATAGCACTGGAGGGACCTTCTTTCAATGCTCTGTAGGCCAGACACAGAATTTTGAAGGAGATTCTGTGCTGCACGGGAAGCCAATGAAGGTCCTTCCTGGCTGAGGTGGCGGAAGAGGCTTTCGGAATATCCAAGACAAAGCGTGCTGCAGCGTTCTGCACAATCTGCAGTCGGTGTATCAGGCTTTTATTGGCTTCCATGAACAGGGAGTTGCAGTAATCTAGCCTCGAGCCCACCAGGGCGACTGCAACCTGTTTGCGCGCCTGGGGGGAGAGATACCCGCGGATTTTATTAAGTATCCTGATCACACCCCAGCAGGTGGCCACGGTCCTGTTAACTTGTAGGGACATAGAAAGTGAGGTGTCAAATATTACACCAAGATTTCTGGCAGATTGGGAGGGAGTGGGGCAGACGCCAAGAGAGGAGGGCCACCACTCATTTGACCACACATCTTGGTCCTTCCCACACACCTAGTCAGTCATGCAAAGAATCAATCACACCTCCATTTCCTCAACTATACAGTTATACACACCTTACTTATTCAAACATATACTAACACATATTTACTCTCTTATACAATCCCTGATACAAGTTCACAATGATCCATACAGCCACTCACACATTCACTGGCTCTTATGCACAGTTATTTATATATGTCAACTCTCACATGTACTGTGTTTTACATATGTACTTACTTTGACATGTAGCACTGAGATATCCATTCACTCACCAATACACTCATGCACACAGTCAACCGCCCATACAGCTGTTTCCACATGCACTTTTGAACCCATACATCTAGTGAATCAACTGCTAACACATTTATGCACAGTCATACACCTCCCAGCCACCCACACACACACTCAGTTTCCCATACAAATACTTGGGCAACCAATCAATAACCCATATAGTTACTTAATAGCTACTGATCAACACATGCAGCCGTTTACAGAACAACAGACATAATGATGCACAAATTAAGACAGTTTAGTCACTAACCCATGCACTCAGTGAGACACATTTAATCACTCTCTCATACAGTCAGTCATGCACCTACTAAATCCTTCATCCAGACACTTATACATCCACTCATTCTTCAATATGTAAGACATATTTTAACTTTACAGAAACATACAGTCACTGGATGTTGTCATCAGTGATGTCATTTGAGATGTCATTTGAGATGTCATCAGTGATGTCACTGACCATGTCATGAATGATGTAATATGTGACATGATCAGCAGTGGATTGCGGGTGCGCGATATATAGTTAGTGCAACTAACTATATATGCGAATTTCAATGGTTTTGTGTGAGTAAAATAAGGTTTTGTAAATGCTAATTCCTAACTATATATGGTCTATAACCTATGGTTTTTTCAGTGAATATATATATATATATATATATATATATATATATATATATATATATATATATATATATATATTACCTACTGGCTATCGCCAGTAGGTATATATAGTTAGGATTAATTCCCTATGGGATTTCTGAAAATTCTATGTCTAATAACTTTGGCGTTTGTGGACGGAATCGGCTGAAATTTTCAGGAAAATGGCACATTTTGTTTCTGAGCAGCCCCTGAAAATTTTGTGGGGTTTCGTCAAGGGGGGGCCGAGAAAAAAGGGGGGTCCCAAAACGCGTTTTTCCCATTCATTTTTCCATAGGGCCTTTGGCCTCACTTTTAGCTCGAACGGCTGAATGGATTTGCACGAAACTTGGCAAAATTGTAGGGACTGTTAGCCCGATGTGCCTTTGCTAGGTCTCAATATATGTGCTTCAGTGGATTTTGAGAAATTAACGTTTAAATCAAGATATATATCTGTAACAGCGCTCCGGGCAGCGATCCGGTCCGCTTACTTTTCGCTTATCGGAACTTTGCGCGCAGAAAGCTGATTGGCTCTCCGGTGTCTGTCAACATTCTAAACAGTCTGGAGCGGCCGCCATCTTGTCTCTCGGTAGGATCGAGAGAGAAGAAGAGGTGAAAAACGAAAGGGGAATTTAATGAAAGGGGGCAAGGTATCCCCCTCTTGACCCCCTAGGAATGTTGTTGGGGTTATTAAAGGGTCCCGTGGGGAAAATTACAAAAAAAAATGATTTTTCACGGTAGAAGCGCTTCCCGGGCCGCGAACTGGGCTGCAAACTGGTAGCGAAACGGGAATTCGCCATTTTGTGCTTCGTTAATTAAATTACTAGGTATAAGGGGGTGCGGGAGACGTATCCTAATCCCCTATATTTCCTGAGGGTGGCTGAGGAGGCTCATATATGTTGATACATCTCTTCCAGCGGCTGTGCGTGAGCTTTTTTTTTTTTGCTGCGTGACAGTCCGGAGCGGCCGCCATCTTATCTCTCGGTAGGATCGAGAGAGAAGAAGAGGTGAAAAACGAAGGGGGAATTTAATGAAAGGGGGCAAGGTATCCCCCTCTTGACCCCCTAGGATTGTTGTTGGGGTTATTAAAGGGTCCCGTGGGGAAAATAAAAAAAAAATTATTTTTCACGGTAGAAGCGTTTCCCGGGGCGCGAACTGGGCCGCAAACTGGTAGCGAAACGAGAATTCGCCATTTTGTGCTTCGTTTTAATTGTTTAGAGACAAAAATTATCGCCGCACATCGGCCACAATGCATGAATATCGTTGAAAAGTCAGCGATATTCATGCATTATCCAGCAAATGCTCTTAGCCGTGTTATCCACCTTCCATTGGATAACATGGCTAAAAACTGCTCTGTGCGTGTTTTTTTTTTTTTTTTTTTTTGTTGCTGCGTGACGTTTGTTAACGTTCGATTCGATGGAAATCAGGAAGTGGTGACCACCATTTTGTCACTGCGAGTAAATATTTTGTTATAAATGAATCCTTATTGATAAACATTGTCTGCGCCATCTTGCGTTTTGTCCAATGCCACAATTTTGTCGTGCACGGCAGCCATTTTAGATGCCTTGACCAGGGCCACTCTCTGCACGCCGCCGATTCTCAGCATGGCTCCCCACCCTCGCACGCATCTCCCCCACGCAATGGTCACCCCCGCTCTCTCTCTCATGCATGGGCCATATACTTCCCCCCATCTGCGCTGCTCTTCTCTGAGAATCACACCCTGTGCCTGCCCGACACCTCCCTTTCACCCTATTCACTACCGCACCCTCTGACACTCCTCTTCCTCTGTGTCCGATTGTCCAGGCCGGACCTAGGCTATCACCTAGCCCTGCGAATGTAGTTTATGACCCCAGCTGTAGAGTATCCAGACATGCCAACCCTCCCGATTCAGGCGTGAGACTACTGATTTCAGTGCTAGTCTTTCGCTTCCTGATTCCTGCAAGGAAAAACCCGGGGGCATATTACCAACAACTAGCGGTAATTTTGTCTCTAACTTGTTTAGAGACAAAAATTATCGTTGCACATCGGCGAATTATATCGCACATAAACTTGCTATTAGCAAGGTTTATCGCAAATGCGATAAAAAACGGCCGCAATGCATGAATATCGTTGAAAAGTCAGCGATATTCATGCATTATCCAGCAAATGCTCTTAGCCATGTTATCCACTTCCCATTGGATAACATGGCTAAAACTGCTCAGGGCAGGTGTTAGGTTTTGGAGATATTCGCTCTTAGCGCGAATATCTCCAAAAGTTGGTAATAGGAGATAGCGATGGTTAGGGACTGTTTCCAGTCGCTAAAATCTTGGCACGCCCACTTTGCATGTCATTAGTGATAAATATCACTGATATGCAAAGCGGGGCTCAAGATGGTCGCTATCTCCTTTTAGCTGTCACTAACTGGTGTTAGCGACAGCTTGGTAATAGGGAGATAATTTTATCTCTTTTTTTTTGGCTTTTAAAGCCAAAAAAGTGGAAATAAACCCCCTTGATAATATGCCCCATGATTTCTCGGGGGTTTTAGCTGACAGGGCTTGGTATTGTGTTACGTGCTAATTCTTCCAGGAAACGTCAGAGGGTCGATGCAGGGGTTATAGAAGGGGTGATAAACCATTTAAGCCTCATGAACAAGCGCATGGTCTTTTAAAGATTTGTGAAGTACTCGGGGCGGCTGTGTGTGTGTGCCCTCTTTCAGGAGCGGGCGGGGGGCACTGCCAGCAACTTGCCAGGCCAGGCAGTGTTCAACACGTGCATCACCCTTTCTCTGCCTGCTATTGCGCTCCATGCTTCGGAAAGGTAAGAAAAAGAATGTGCATTTGAGTTTGAAATGTCCGATCTTGTAGCAGTACACTTGCAAAGCCCACACATGACAATAACCCGATTCAAGGCCCCATTCATCCGATTTTTTAAACATATATAGCACTCCAACAAAGTTAGATTTTAAAACTTTATTAACATTTAACTATAACGAACGCAACAAAAACTGTAAATATATTTAACCATTTTTTGAAATTAACCAGAACTATAACGATAACAACAACAAGAACAATATTATAACTTTTATGCCTAAATTACACAAACATTTAGCTAATCTGCTAAAGGGGGGAGTCGCCATTTCTTTACAATAATCAATAATGAAAAATCCACATCAATAGGGTTGTCCGTTTTCTCGATGCAGCACTATAGTGCAACATAGACAGCACCTGGGGTGTCAAGAGTGAACAGGTCTTTCTTTGTTCCTTAAGATGTTTTTGTGTCAACCTCTTCCGAGAATGCTGATGCATTAGGGATTTCCTTGTGACAGCTGCTTCATAGACAGACGATATCTTTGTTAAGTCATTAGTGTTAAGTGTGTCTGAAACTCCAGTGCCCTTCTGTTTTACTTTCCACAGACACTACAGAGTTTTGTGTGTTGTTCTTCTGAGCGACAATTATTCCAGAGGTTTCAGGTTTACTTGTTTTGTCCTGCAGTGAGTTAACAGCTTTAGAGACTTCATGTTTATTTGCTATGTCCTGCTGTTCGTCAACTGCTTCAGAGACGTCAGCCTCATTTGTTATGTTTGACTAGATCCTGGACCTGCCCGGCCGCGCCCAAAATGGCGCCGGTGTAAATGGGACTCGTAACTGCTTGTTGTGTACTGGTTGCCCAATCTTGATATCACGAGATACATATGCAGTTTTGAAGCACATGGCGGAGGCTCGTCTACTGTAGTGGGGCGCCCCTTTATCGTTTCAGTCGCCATTCCGCCCGCTTTTGCTACACTGTGCATTTTCCGCCATTCAGCTGTTTACCGCCCGCTCTTACGGCTACAGCGTCTCGCTCACCATGTAGTTGAGTTGCTCCCACTCTTGCTGTGCAGCGATAGGCGGCTTCCACAGGACTCTTAAAATGGTGGCCGGCTCTTCGGATTTGGGCCTGGTCCGGTACAATGGCCTTGGGACACCTTGGAACTCGGACGCTTGTCTGCCATGGCTTGGGTTCCATTCTCGAAAGCGTCCCCTCAGCCTTGAAGATTGTACAAAAGTCTTGGGGGCCGTCGACTCCCGCAGGCTTCCGGTGGGGAGCGGCTGCCATGATTGCTTGCGAAATGGCCATGACGGAGCTACGAGATGGTGGTGCTCTCATGGTGACGCCAGCTTCAGTCTGAAACATCCAGAAACAAGGTGGGGCTTTCATCGTTTGGGAAAAAAAATGTTTTAATCCAATGAAAAGTGTTATTTTTAGGTCACATGACCTAGTCTTACATCATTAGGAAAAGAAAAGTAAAATGAACCAATGAAAAGTTTTATTAACAAGTCACATGACCTGTTATGCTTACGTTACGCGCTGCGCGGCGCGCTCTGGATCGTTTCCGGGAAGCTGCGCCTTGCGCACCGGAGCACTTCCGGGTGCGCTAACGCGTCGCGTCATATGACGCATTACGCGACAATGCAGGTCCAGAATATAGTCAAAATGTCTCCACCAACCAGCGGTCGGAATACAACCGCTTTCAGCAGTCCAAAAAGTTCGGTTAAATCTTAAGAGCGGGAGCAACTCAACTACATGGTGAGCGAGACGTTGTAGTCGCAAGAGCGGGCGGTAAACAGCTGAATGGCGGAAGAGGCACAGAGTACCAAAAGCGGGCGGAATGGCAACTAAAACGGTAAAGGGGCGCCCCACGACAGCGTGTCTTCAGGTCAAACGGATTGTGGGACAAGGTCCAGAATGGAAGATTCTTCAAAAGGGAAAAAATTCCGCCGGACCCCGGGAGCCGGCCGCCTATGCCGGGGGCGATCTCAGGCGTCACCAGGGCAACACGACTTGGGGAGGGGGCAGGAGCCAAGCGCCCCCTCTCAGTCCGCGCCATCTCACCGCCTCTCGGGGGCCTCCGTCAAGCGGTTTAGGGAGGCAACGTATCACATTGTTTTCCAATGCAGTCAGGTCCACAAATGGACCCCACTTACTTTGAATAGTGAAGCTGCAGCAGGTGCAAATAAGGTTTAAACAGTGTTACAAGAGCTGCTTCGAACTCTGAAGTATGGCACTCAACAACCAGGACTTATGCCATTTGTGTAAGGCAGTGACATGGAAGCAACTTAGGGACTAAAAGCATGAACGAACATTCACGTATGAAAATCTTATTTGGGGAAGGGGTAGAATCCAAACGCCCCCTGCCAGTTCGCGCCACTACACCGTATGTGGAAAATCTGAAGCCATCGTTCTACAA
>NW_028245697.1:0-77494 GCF_964263255.1 Lissotriton vulgaris
TATTTTCTATGTCATTGACACATCATTCCCCTCCTCTATTGCAATGGTTTTCCTTTCTTCCACTTCTATTTAATTTGTTCTCAGCGCATTTACATAATTATTCTCATCCTGGCTGCAGCATTTCAAGTGTGCATGTCAACAGTTTTTTTCTTCTTTCATTTATTATTATAAGAGAATTGGAATGCATCATACTCCAAGCCTCGCTTTCAGCCCTGAGCACCACCCTGCACTCCACAAAGCCTCAGTCATTTGATTTCTTTGGGGGATGCGGGGGTTGCAAATAGAGCAAATTCAAACCCGACTGGGATGAGCCCCGGGTTGAGGGATCACTTTCTGTGCAAATCCCGACCGGAGTGACTCCACCTGACCCCTCCACCTGCCTATGGCATGACCAGCAACGACCTCGCTAAAGAACATTAACCCTGTTGCCATCCCGGAACTTAGGGGAATCGCCATTGGGTTCGACATTCCCTACTAGGTGGACCTGGTCCCAAACGCTCCTGAGACCACCCCCCCACTCGATTCTTGCACCGGGGCTTCTCCCCTCTCTCCTACCCGCAGCAGCCCCTATCTGGTAGGGAGATCTCCGCTCAGCACTTACCGAGGTGTGAAGAGGCAGTGAGGCATCCAGAGGCAGCCCTGCCAGGGCTCGCGGCTCAGAGAGAACGGGAGCAGCGGCGAGTCGCGATCCTGCCACTCCACGAACAGGGGGGGCTTGACGGGAACTGTATACCAAATTCCAACCTAAAAGCCGCTATATTACATGCATTATTAACCATACACAATTTCCGTAAAATCTTCCCCTCTGTGGCGTTCAAAAAGCCCTATTTCCCCACTTCGAGTAATTCTCTGCCGTATAGTAAGGAGGACGGGACTTTAGCTCTAAACACCTCCAATAGGTAGGCAAAATGCCTCTGGCCGGTGGATCTATAGAGGGTATTTAAACCCCTCTCATGAGACATAGCCTTACGAACATTGTTGGCTATATGGCCCTTATCACTCAGTGTGCTAGAAATTATTTTCCCTAGAAAAGTATAAGATTCAACAACTTCCAATCCAAGGCCCCCTATGTTCCAGGAAAAACTCCCATATTTTTGTTTTTTCCTTCCCACTAAACACATGACTTTACTCTTGGATACATTTATCCTTAAATGATGTGTTTCCGCAAATCCGTGAAGAGCTTGCAGCCGAATATTCAGTCCAGTGGGGGTCAAGTCCAAAATTAAAATGTCGTCTGCATATAATAAACATGCTATTGGTTTGCCCCCCAAGGTCGGGGCAATACCAACACTTGACGAAAGAGTTTGTGGAAGATCAGCTAAGTATAAGGAAAACAATAGTGGTGCCAGCAGACACCCCTGCTTTAACCCGTTGGCAGACGGGATAGCTTGGGAGAGGCCCCTTTCCCCTCCCAAAAGCACTCTGCACCAAGTATCAGAGTGGAGCTCTCGGACCAAGTCTAAAAGTTCAGATGGCATACCCAGGTCTGATAACTTTCTCCACAACAAAGGACGATCCACCTTATCAAAGGCCGTGGAGAAATCTATGAATCCTGCATATATTCTCCCTCCACGGAGTTTGATGTATTTCTCTGATAACACTTGTAGGGCGGATAAATTGTCCATGGTGCCAGGCTTTTTTCGAAACCCCGTCTGCTCAAACGGCAATACATTATTCTCAGCTACCCAATCATTAATTAATTGCAAAAGACATCTAGCAAAAAATTTTCCAATGGCGTCAAGGAGGGCAATCTGTTGATAGTTTTGGGGAACATTTCTGTCTCCTTTCTTATACAGGGGGACCAGAATGCTGCCCTTCCAAGAAGGAGGAATTACGGCGTGTAAAAAACAAAATTTAAACACTGGAAAGAGGATCTTGCTCCAGATAGCGCTATTCTGTTTTAGTACAGAGATAGGGAGCTCATCCGGACCCATTGCTCCAGAAGAACGCATACCCTTGATGGCTAGTTCAATCGTTTTTTCAGAGGGTGGAACAATATTAAAATTGTTCTCTTTTTTTCTAATCTGAGCAGTTTCCATTCCATTTCCGGCATACAAATTCAAAATATAATCTACCCATTTTTGTTCTTCAATCGGGACAGGCAGGGATCTAGTTCTAAGGCCACAACCTTCCCCAATCAAAGACCAAAATAGTCTAGGTTGGCCATTAAAAACAGCCTCCCGGGGGGAGGAGCCAAGATGGCGGCAGAGACGGACGTGTAGTCGCCCGGCTCCCCGAGCCTTTGTTTCCTGCAGCACTATCCTGTCCTTTATCCTGGTATAGCGCTACTGCGGGAGGAAGAAGTTAACGCGCTGTTGCCGGGGGTGTTTCTCCGGTGTCTCTACCCGCCTGCTAACCGGTGTTATTGGTATTCTGTTCTGACGACCATCGCCCAGCCCTGGAACCAGAACCCGTGTCCCTGCGCACTGCCGGAGAAGGCTATAGCTCCGAGGGCTGACTGAACAGTGGTGTGGCGGACGTCCCCTGCCGGGCTATCTGCTGTGAAGGCACCTGCACTGGCCCTTCAGTGAAAGTGTACGTCGACCGATTGTGGGTCTACTCTGCTGCTCCGTCCCTGTGTGACGCCGAGGTGAGCCGCGCTGCTCCTTTCTTTACTGATGTGGGACTAACTGCTGTGGGGTGCCTTTCTACTTGCTCCTGCCTGAACCTACATGAGGGAAACTTTTGTTAATTATCGCCTAATGGTGACGGGCCCGGATGGTACCGGGAGATCGCATCCCGACTATCTACTGTGAGACTCGCCTACGCTATTGGTGAATCCCCTTGCTGAACTAAACATGGCGGCCGCTCCCTCTGCGGTAATGGAGGGCTCCACCTCGGCTCCTAATTGTATCGCCCTGCATGGACTCGAGCGGTGTGGGGGACACGGTGCTGCACTCCGGATTGCGGACACGACGGATCACCCGCCTGTTTTCACCTGTGCCTCCATTATTGCCGCAATTGCCAAATTGAGGGCGGAATGGCGCGAGTGCTCTCGAGCGCTGAGCATGAAGCTGGATGAAGCCGCACTTGGGTTGGGGGATGTATCAACTGACTGCTCTCCTCTCTACGCTGATCGGCCCCCTCTTGGCACTGAGCGAGCTACATTGTTACCGCGCGACTGTGAACTGGGGCAAACTTCTAGCATTGGTGACTCTAGCGGACTGCCGGCTGCCTCTCCCGACGATGCTACATTGTTTCCTATCCTGCCGCTGTTTTCCATCGCGGCTACAAAATCGCTATTCTTTTACATGGATCCGCTGACGCTGCAACTGTTTTTCTTGCTTGCCAATGCCATACACGCTATGACTTTATTTCGCTGTGTACTGAAACACCAGGCGGACTTAGGAATGGCGCCCCTCTGGACTGCTATGACTGCGTGTGATTGGAAGTGTCCATTTTGTCTTAGGGGATCTTCTACTTGCCGAGTGCGGCCATCTTGCCCCTTTGTTCTATCTGATGCGGGTCCTTCTCCGGAGCCATGTTTGGGAGGACGCTTGAGATCTGGCCAGGGCTAGAAGAGCCCTTATTCTTACGGACTGTGTCTGATGGGAGGGTTGGGACTCGGACTGGGACGCCTCCTCGGCGTGTGATGTTGTGCTAAGAGATGTCTTTCCCTATTCAGTTTGTGCTTGCTGATCTTTGCTTTAGTCATTACGTTTAGGGAGGAGAGTATTTTATGGTCGGGGAAGTCTGGGAGACCTAGGATTTGGCCCTCCTCGGGTATTAAAAATTTCCTTTTCTTTTCCTCCTTTTCTTGTCTCTATATTTCGGGTTCTTTATTGGGCGACAGACACACTGCTGGGGGGGTGGGGAGGGGGGGTAGGCCGTAGCCTCTGCATGAGTGTAGGGTGGGGGGTGGGACTTAATTTACTCCATTTAATTTCTATGGGCCTTATTTTTCTCCCTTTCTCTGCACTTTTCTTACCTTATTTCTGCTCTGGGTCCGAGATAGGGGTTAGTAGGGAGTGGGTAGCGATATACATGATGCGCACGTGCTGCCATACGATCCTGTTGTTTCTCTTTTGAACCGTCATACTACCTGGGGGGCGTTAGCTCCCACTGTTGTTTTACGTGCTGATATTGCCTACTCATGTTGTTAAGTTATTGTACGGACTCAGTTCTCCTTGATTACTATTTTCCATTGCTTTATATTTAGAACGGAAAAAACGTAAACAAATTAACCTTCAATTCTCCTGCTTCTCGGTGACACGGTACTATTCAGTGTAACGTTAATTGATTGTCCATTTGTGCTGTGGTGCCACTGCGAAACTGTATTGACTGCACCTGTGCTCCAAAAGTATCGTGGCCGGCCTGATGGTTGTGGGCCCATATTTGTTCTTTTATTCATGCACAATAAAGGTTTACAAAAATTAAAAAAAAAAAAAACAGCCTCCCGCAATTTAATCCAAACAAGATCCTCCCTTTTCCTTTTTAGCTTAATTTTCAGCCTTTTCCTCCTTCTTTTTAATATCGACAATCTATGATGTCTTAAAGGGTAATATCTCAAATATTGTTCTCTTGTGAATTTATTTATTTCTAAGTTAAGCAACTTCAAAGAAATAGGAAGTTTTTAAATTTGGTCCTTCTTGGGTAGTTTTTTAGCAACCAAAAGCACCTTATTCAAGAAGTTAGAAAAACAGATAATTCGAAACCCTTCCAGTTAACCAAGTCAATTACTGCAATATCTAAAACACTCTGTATACCCCTAATTGCTTTAAAGTTCCAAAAGCATCTTCCATTTTGAACTCCAAAATTGACCAAATTACCATCCAACGACCAATCATCTGTAAGAGGAGGATTCAGATCTACAAAGAGAGTTATTATTTTATGATCGCTCAAAGGGGTATGAGTAACTGTAAGGTCCTTGAGGAGGGGAAAAGTTAGCATATCCGCCACCACATAATCTAAAATAGATTCCCCAGAGCTGGACTTATGTGTAAAATTAGCCGGCGTATCAGAGGGGAGCCGGCCATTCACTATAATTCCATCAATTTCAGAAAGCTCTTCAAGAAATATTTTCCCTCTCTTTGTTGTTTTATTGTTCCCAGGAAAGAGGATTTGGGGTATCTGAAAGGAGTCCTCTTTATATTTGTTACAAAAGATCTCCAAACTAGAGTTGGAGACTTTACAATTAAGATCCCCTACTAAAATTATGTGGGGAGAGGCATCGTTTACAAAAAGTGATTTAATATGAGAGAAAACCCTGGACAGAATTTCATTATGACTGACATCTGGGGGAATATAAATATTTATTAAAATAATATGTTTGTTTTCAGAAATAGCAGAACTAAATAACGTAACTACTTGAAAAAAATTACTAGGGTCTAAAAAATGGGAAAAATTCCATTGTATCTTGGTAGAAAAGAGGCATGCTATTCCCCCTTTAGCGTGGCCTCTCCTTGAGGGGCTTGCTTTACCCTCCAAAACAAAATAGTCCTTTTCTATAGGGAATTTCTCAATACACCAAGTTTCTTGGAGGCATATGATACTAAACTCTAATGAAAGTAAGGATAGTAGCTTTTCAGGGCTATTTCAAATTCCTGCAGCGTTCCTTGATAAAATCCTGAAATCATTGTTAAAGATACGGTTGCGATTGGAATGTATTGGAAGATTTACTCGCTAAAATTCCGGGCAACCAGTTTCATTGATGACACTCCTCCTTGTGAGTGTTTGAGAAGTGAGACCGAGGGGGATTTAGATACTCCACGTGCCGGCCATTTTTTTCGATACTAATTTTTAAATCTTCAAAATCAATGGGAGTAACCCCAGAACGAGCTATAGCCTGGGGAAACCCAGGCTTACCCATTACTCAATTAAATTGGGGTTTTACAAAAGAAGGCATAACATCAATCCCTCTACGCTGAAAACTTTCAATTTTTTGAAGGATAATATTAACAACAAACTTTGAGTAAAATCTTACTCTGTTTAAAGTCCCAGCATTGATTTTCAAGAGTTTTTTCAGGTCTATGTCATTTGTCTGTAACAATTTCAAACCATCCGTCTCATGGAGACATTGAAGGAGAGTAGATCTATTTAAGATAAAATCAGAATCAGATAGCGGAAAAAAATCTACAAAGAGAGTGTCCAAATTTTTCTCCTCAATCATCTTAGTTGACATTATTGCAGCTATTTCTCCTCCTTTAAAAGGTCTTGCTAAGAGGTTAAGATTAGAAGACCCCTGATTGAAAGGTTGGATCAACTCCGCCGGAGGAACTAGATTGGCAGATCCCCCTGGAGTCGGACAGGCAAAAACTGATGTAGGCTGGATAGAAATATAAGGTAGAGAATTTTGGAGGGGGAGGGGATTAGTGGTGGGAGAGGGAGAAGCCCCCGTCACTGAAAGACCCAAACTCTCTTGCAACAGCTTATCCTCAAGAATTTCTTCTGGGAAGTTAATAACTGAATTATTGAGAGGAACTTCGAAATTGATTTCCCTCCGCCTCTTTTTAGTAATTCTACTCAACTTTTTTCTCCTTTTTCCACCATTCTTTGTTAGAAGCGTCCTTCACGCAAGAACCAACTCATTCCTCGCGCAAAGGACTGCCTGTCCCTAATATGGCCGCCACTGTGGACATCAAATGCTCATGGAAATCAGACTTGTTCGGTCCGACGTCAGGAAACAAATGACTTTAACCATGTTAGACCTGGCATCTTTGGTGTGTTTCCCCTGTCGTTTTGGCCTCTACCTTCTGTATTTTTGATGCTGTGCTGGATTTCGTTTTTGCTGGTTTAGATGCTTTGGACACTCAGCCACTGCTGATCAGTGTCAGAGTGTAAGTGCTCCTTGTGTAAATTGGTATTATGATTGGATATACATGATTGGCATATTTGTATCACCAAGAAGTCCCTAGTAAAGTGCACTGGGTGTGCGAGGGCTGGTGTTGACAAATGCTACGAGTGGACCTGCAGCACTGATTGTGCCACCCACAGAAGTAGCCCCAAAATGGTGTCTCAGTGGTGCCTGTGTGCAGTCTGTGAACTGCCATGTCCTCCTGGTCAGTGTCGCTAAATGCGTGCATACATAAATTATGAATACATCCCTGCGGTTAAGGCACTCCTTAGGTTCTTTGAACAAGACTCCAAAACAATTATCTTTTGTTTGTATTTTACTTATTTTTCAATTGTTCTTGTTGGATATTTTGTATCATATCATCAATGATTCATTATTCATAGCACAGTACTTTTAGTTTGTAAGATCCATCAAAGTCTTTTAAGTGCTGTGAAGCATTTCGGGCTTCTTAGCCCTTTTGTCAGGAGCTCTACAAAATCAAAATGGGGATTCCCCAGGAGGCTGGCTGAGTCAGCCCTAGGCTGAATGACTGCATTTGCAACTTGAGTGGTGGGAGGAGATAACACCTGGGCCTGAATAGGGCTGTGAATGCCTTTCACAATGCTGGCTCCACCTCCTGCTGGGCGGTTGACCACCCTGCCCCTCACTTTGAAAGGAAAGGAGTAGCCAGGAAAACAAAGTGCTCAAGGAATACCCAGAACTGGTTCAGACCAGGCTCAGAGCCCTCCTGCACAAAGGGAACAAAGACTTTTAGGGGTATAAGTATAGGACCCCTGACTACAGAAAATTAGATCATCCTGGAATCAAGAACTAACCTCTGCCAAGGAGAAAGCTGAAACTGAAGAAGGAAGATTGTCCAGCTGTTGCTATGCTGGATTACCCTGCTGTAGCTTTGCTGCCAAGGAGAGGGGAAGGACTTTGCTTTGTGCTGTATCTCCTTGCTTGAAGGAATCTCCAAGGGCCTGAGAAGACCTGGCTCCCTATTTTTGAAGTCCCTGGAACAAAAGGACTTCATCCCCAGCTTTCCCTGACCTCTACTGAGAGAGTTCTGTCCTTCCTGGAGTGCGTGGCCCATGTGTTGTGCCTCTGGAAGTTGTACCTGTGTTGGGAAGCTGGAAATCACGCTTTAAAGACTTTGCTTCAGAAAAGTTATCGCATTGCTCGCTGTGGGAGCGCATCCCCGACAGTGCGAGGAAAATCCCGCCTCTACGAAGGCCGAGCTCATCGCAGCGCCTGTTGCCGCTGTCAGAGCGTTGCATCCTTCATTTGCAGGACGCACCAGACCGGTGCAGGAAGACTATCATTGATGCAAGTGTCTTCGCAGAGCCTGTCGTCGCTTGGTGAGATCGCCGCACCACTTTCTTGCGGACCGCATCACGTCGCTGCGAACATTGTCGCAGAGCCATCGCATCGAGGAGCTGCGAGAGAGATCACCACTGGATCATGCATCGCCGCCCGGGAGATCATCACAGCCCCTACGAGATCGTCGCAGCGTGCCTTTGCGAGAACAAACTTCCTACGGAACCTACGCACCGGAATCCATACAAGTGGCCTTCCTCCCCATACAGACCTGATTTGTCGCAACGCCTTCCCAAGGTCTCAGGAGCAACGCATCTCTTGTTTTCCACTGCACCAGCTTCTGCTTTTGGAACTTTGTCGCAACTAAAGGTACTGTTGGCTAAACGTGTCGCAACTGTGAACTTTTCATACAACTGTGGATTATTTAATCGCAACCTAAAGAACTCTTTTGCAACCATATTCTTGAACTGTGTATGTTAGATTTTTGTCCTTTTGGTCTTGTGTAGTTTAGATTAAATACCTTAATTTTTCTAAACTGTTGTGGAGTCAGTTTGTGGTGTTTTTACTGTGTTACTGTGAGTGTTGGTACAAATACTTTGCACATTGCCTTCTGATTAGCCTTGACTGCTTATGCCAAGCTACCTAGAGGGTGAGTAGGGGTTATCTCAGAGGGTTTCTTCCTTACCCTGACTAGAAGCAAGGGTCCCTATTTGGACACTGGTACCTACCTCTGCCAAATAGGGACCCCCAGTTCTAACCAAAATGTTATAATTCCTCTTAGAGAATGGGCAACGGAGCTTTCTTGAATAGCAGCGACTCATACTCCTGTTTATGCAGCAGAGACCCCACCACTTGAAAATGCTGGCCACTTCAAAACCTATCTCACTTCACACTCAAATGGCCGCCTGTCCCTAAAATCGCCGCCACTTTGGACATGTTCTGCTCGATTCCTTGAAACAAAGGGCTTTAATCCAAGGCGGAATAATTTATCCCAGCGAAGTTGCATTGAAGGTCACAGGCAAAGCTGCGATCCCTTCACTTATCTGATTTTGCAGCAGAGACCCTCCAAATGATAATGCCGGCCACTCCATAACCAACCGGCTTCACTCTCAAAGGGCCGCCTGTCCCTAAAATATCCGCCACGATGGACATGCTCGGCCCGACTTCTTGAATCTAATGGCTTTACCTGAGGTGAAATAATTTCTCCCAGCGAAGGTACAGGGGAGGTTACAGGCAAAGCTGTGACCCCAACATTCACCTGAATCTGCAGCAGTGACTCCCCCACTTGATCACGCTGGCCACCTCAGCAGTCTGGCATTTTGCCTCTCTCCCTTGGGGTTGCCTGCCCCATTATGCCCGCCCGCCAGCTCCTTACAGTCAAATAGGAAGTCATCCAGGCTGAAACGGACCGCCTCTGTCACCTTCTCCGGCTGGAAGATAAGAGGAACCTCTCAAAGACCCAAAGGGACACCTAACTCACTGCCACGCTCAAGGTCCTCAAGCACCAGCCCGCTTCTCGGCAGGTAGGCCGCCTGACTTTAAAGAGCTGACATGTTTAGACTCCAAGTGTTCGTCCAAGGAGCTTGAAGCTTGTCACTGATCGACCTCCCTCACCCCCGCGCGAATGACCCCACCCCACGTGACCAGTAAGATTAGCGCAATCGAGGCTCACCCAATAGGTCTCTCCGCCCCAGCTCTCACCCCCACAAAGGGGCTGCCCGATCTCTATTTGATGGCCATCTGAGCTAACCAATTGAGCCAAGGACCTCTGCATTCTGGGACTCAGGGCCCCACTCTCAGAGAGGTCCCCTGACCGCTCCTTCTTCTCCCCCACCTACTAGGCATTCTGCCTCCCTCACCCCTCCCACCTCCAGACCACCCCTCATGAGCGTCCTCAGTGCGTGACACCTCTTGACCCACCTCGTCGAACAGCCCAACTCCCTCACTTGCTTGACACCCCTTTACCTACTGCGCCGAACAGCCCAGCCCCCTCTGTCTTTCTACTCCCCTCCCTTGCCCCAGAGGACCCACGACTCCCCTAGTCCAGCTAGGATGCCCCCAGCCGTGCAAATGGACACGCATCCCTGCTCTTCATGCAACCACCTGTCACCACTCGGGCAGAACACCTTTGCTATACCATTCCCACACAGCCTCTCCTTCACAGCAAAAAAACGCTTTAAACAGAATTTGATCAGGCAACATCTCGAAACACCAGTTGTTGACACTTACCACTGCTCATCTAGAGGACAGAGGAAAATGGACTTCATTTTCCATACCAACAGGCCTGACCTTTGGGCTACCATCTTTAACTTACTCCTTCCCGTCTCCAAAACCACCTTCACAGAACACAACCGTAAACTAACAATCTCCCCCCTGAATTAACAGTCCCTGACCGGAGACATCTCCATTACTATTTTTGTGAATGGCACCATACTAATTCAGGCGAAAGATGAGAACGTAGAGTTCTTCAACTCTCTCTTCCGTACACTAAAGATGGCAACATCTCACCACCCACACCTTCCGATCCCCCCCGCAGTGGCTCCATACAAACTCCAAAACATGCAACAGAAATAGCAGAAGCCATCCTCTCACATGATCTGGATGTAGCTTTCATCACGGAAACCTGGCTAAACACCCTGTCCTACCCCATTACGGACATGCTGGTGCCGCCCGGTTTCTCAAATATTCTTAAAGACAGGCCAGAACACAAAGGTGGTGGCATAGCATTTATTCACAAAAGTGATTTCTCCATCTCAGAAATTCCCTCCTGCCTGTATAACTCCTTTGAATGTCTATCGGTCAACTTCAAATCGCCCACTCATAGTCCACTCCAATGCCACCTCCTATACCATCCTCTAGGCAACTACAACGAATTTGGAGCCCCGTTGTCCGGCCTGATCACCCAATCTGCACTCAACAGCGACAACAGAATAATTCTGGGCGACCTCAACCTAAGATGGAACAAAACAAAAAACCTGCTCATTCAATCTCTCAAAACCCTCCTGCAAGACAACGATCTGATCCAACACACTGTTCAGAGGAAGCGCACCATAGAGGGTGCACTTCCCTTTGTTCCCCACCCCGTTTTTCTGTGAACCTTAGACAGACTTCCTTTCATCTCTATGGTTGTCTCTTCCCTTATCCTCACTCCCTCTCGTCCCCTACCCCTACGCCTTTCACTCCTCCCCTAATTGTATTGCTGATTGTTTTATTTAATGTTTACTTATTGATTTTCTTCTAGTATATTGTTGAACCACACTGTTGCACTTCCTGTCGTCCCTCCTATTGTCTCATACCACAACCTCCCTCTGTTTATGTCTCTCCCTCCCTCCTCTCTCAATGTTTTGAGACTGAACTATTTTGTCTGACGCCCGATGGAGCTACTTGGTTTACCTATAGGGGAGATGGGCCTTGGACTCCCTCCCTGGTTGTCACCTACCCTGTCGGTTGTTAGGCAGACTTCTTTTCGTCTCTCCTTATTGTCTCTTCCCTAGCTCCTATCCTCTCTCCCCTGAATCTCTCCCTTGCCTGCTACTCTGCCAACCCCCTGTCCTTTGTGTCCTTTGACTAAGCACTCATTCTCCCCTTGTTGGGGAAAGATCCAATATTTATACTCTGGAGTCTTGGCGAACCCGCTGAGTGAGTCCACTGCGCCTAGGGAGCCACTCACACTTGAGGTATGGTATGGAACCCTTTGCCAAAGCACTCCCTCTCCCCTTTTTGGGGAAGGATCCAGTATGTAGACCTTGGAGTCTCAGAGACCTCTCTGAGAGAGTCCACTGTGTAAAGGGAGCCTCTCGCATCAGAGATAGAAAAGGGATACCACTTCCCTTGGGATCACAGATTACTGGACTTTGGACATTGCCTTGACTCGTCTACCTGTTTGTGTCCCTGTCACACTTCCCCTCTTCTCCCCATGCTGTGACTCTCACCCTCTCCTCCTCTTTCCCACCTTCATTATCTGTCTATTTCCTCTACTCCAACCTCCCCTGAATCTCTCACCTTGCCTTCTTTTCCCCTTACGTATTTGTGCTTACTGTTTATCTCAACCTTACAAGTAACTATGTTGCCATGCTCTAAGAACTGTGTAACCTTTGTAATGATGTAACCTGTAACTATGATCTGATGCTCATGTAAAGCGCTCTGATACCTCCGGGTCTAGCCAGCGCTATATAAAACCTTTAAAATAAATAAATAAATAAATCCCGGTGGACTGGTCAGACCACCACATCATTCTTTTTCATATCAACCATCCGGCCCTATCCCTCCTACCCACTCAAGCCTCTCCTAAATGGGTCAGGAACACATCCCGAGTCCCCCAAGACAAGCTAGAAGAAGGACTAAGCTCACTCCTCCCTAACATGACGGAGCTCCTCTCTACCACGGAAATCACCTCGCTCTACCATTCCAACTTGGAGCTCACCCTGGGTCAGCAGGCACCTCTGAAACTTAAAAAACCCAGAAAAATCCCCTCTAGGTCTTGGTTCTCCACAGACATAAACAAGGAAAGAAGACACCTCAGATCCCTGGAAAGAACCTGGAGGAACAACCTTTCCTCCCTCCACCAGGAACAACTCAAGGAAGCAAAAACTACTATAATCATATCAAGAGCAAACAGTCAACCTTCTTCTGTTCTGCTTTAGATAATGCTAAAAACCGCCCCAAAGAACTCTTTAAAATCATCAGGAATCAAACCTCCAATCCAGTGACAGCCAACATGGTGGCGTCTAAAACCCATTGTGACAACTTTGCAAGCTTTTTCAATGAAAAAATCTCCCAAATTGATTGATCATTCAGCTCTAAGCCCTCCTCCTGCACGGAGCTCCTGACTCCAGCAACAAACGGCAACACCCCAGTAACCTCGTCTATCCGTTGGTCATCCTTCCGGCCCGTCCAGGATGGAGTGATAAGCAATCTAATCGCCTCCGCCAAACCCTCGTCCCTCTCCCTCGATCAGCTACCCTTGAGACTGAGCAAATACCTGAGGCTTACCTTAGCCCCATTTTGGGGCAAGATCATCAACAGCTCTTTGAGCGAGGGATCCATTCCAGATTGCCTCAAATTAGGACAAGTCACGCCGCTTCTAAAAAATTCTGGCCTTGACCCCAAGGACATTGTAGCAGGGATTCCATTCTCGTACAGAACTGTGCATAAAGATCAGGAACCTCAGTGGATTAGGGTGACCCAAAACTCACCTCAGTATCCAAAATCCCCTTACCGAGCTAGCTACAGTGTCTCATTGGTCATAACAAACTACCAATGACTTAGACAAACCAGAACATTAACTTAGTTAACCTCAGGTATCGTGGAACACATGAACACTCTTTCGCTCTATAATCATTTCAAACCAGAACGGGGAGTAAAAGAAGACACGTGCAAGTTTGAAATATTTATTTTTCAATGCAAGGTTCTCAAACGCAGGATCTTATATAATACCAGATTACATATTATAAAAATCAGAGTTATCAGCATAGTCACTAATCCATAGTAAGCGAACGGTGATAGCATATTATAATGCAAAAATCAATAGAAATCTGTATCACCTATATTTTCGCGCACCCTATTTAGCATACTATATTATATCTAAGAAGGTCTCCTTTGGGTTTTAGCAGGGCGGGCCCATACCTCTAAATGTCAGTAGGAGAAGATCACATCATCCGCTACCAGCTCTCTGCATGCGAAGCACCATCAAGTGTGTTTTTGCATTCTCAGTAACTCTATCTTAAACCCGCTTAGAGCCCAATGTTGGCAGAAACATTATTTGTTTTATGTCTAATGTGGTGTGAGGATCAGGCCTCCCAGCAACCTTGTGTTAGGTTATTCTTAGAGGGTGCAGTTCTCAGTGTGCAGACAGTGTACCAAGCACAACTGATATCAGAGCAATAACATATTATTCTCAAATAAATCACATCTTTCGTCTAGGTTGAAAGCTACAATTACAATTATGTGTCGTGTGCAAACTGAAGCCGAAGGAAAATATGTCGTTTAAACATTCAATAAACTCATGCTAACTTAACACAATATATAGAAAAGCATTAACTATATGACAACATGAACAACTTCAGACCGGTTTTGAACCTCCCTTTCTTATCCAAAATTCTTGAAAGATGTGTGCTATCACAGTTAACCCAGCACCTAGAGAACACTAGTCTACTAGACCCACACCAATCAGTATTCAGAAAGGGCTGCAGCACTGAAACCGCAATCCTAAATGTCCTAGATGGTCTGCACATGTCACTCGACTCCAACCAATGTAGCCTTCTCATCCTCTTAGACCTCTCAGCTGCGTTTGATACAGTTGATCATACCCTGCTACTCAAAGTCCTGCAGGAGAGAGCGGGTATTGATAAGACGGTTCTAAAATGGTTCTCCTCCTTTCTCAACAACCGCACACAAAGAATAAAAATCAACAGCTTTGAGTCAGACACCTCTCCATTAGTAGAGGTGTTCCACAAGGTTTAGGAAACAAAGACCTAATAGTGGAACCTTCTTCTGAACAGCACCTAACAGGCAATAACCCCACATATAAGTTAGAACCCCTGATTTTCAAATGGGTCGTCGTGTGCACACTGAGTCGCACCCACTGCAACAGTGCCAATTCCCTCTGGAACTCAATACATTAATCACAACAGCAACGGTGCATTATAACATTTGACATATGATATATAGTGTTCAATGAGTGATGAAGGATGATATTCCTCATTTAGATATCTTTTATTTCAAAAACACGGTTGAAGCACCATGCAGCTGACCCATTTCGTCACAACAGGGGACTTCTTCAGGGCTTCTGTAAATAATAAGAAGTCCAAATAATTCCGTAAGCGTTGAGGGTAGTGGTAAGAGGCCTCAGGTGAGATTTGGCTGTTCCAGTCAGGGCTGCGATACCATGGTCAATTCTGGAGAGCACCAGTGCCTCAGTGGCCTGTTTCAGATCTTTCGGGGGGAGGAAGGATTTTATTTTGTAGAGAAGTTTCAGGTTAAGGAGCGCACTTTTGGTGGATTTTGAGATGAGTTTTTTCATGTCCAGTTTGGGGTCGAGAGAAATCCCTAGGGATTTCACAGAGTTAGTTGGAGTAAAAGTATCATTGAGGGTGTTTAAGGCTTTGAGCCATTCTACTATTTGAGGGTTTTCATCTCTATTCGAGATGAGGAACACTTCTGTTTTCTCTTCATTGAGTTTGATGTGGTTGGATGAGAGCCAATTTTTTTTTTAAATATATCTTTTATTGAAATCACAGGATAAAAGGCAATGTCATTAGTACATCATGGTTTCGATCACATCCCGAGGATGTCTGTCATAGTTGCAGGTACATCACATTTCGCAATTGGACAATGTTACATGCAGTTCAACAATTGCGTGGAATGACCGTTCCCATCTGCCCAGTACAGTACACAATTTTGCACAATAAAAATAGGAAAAAGTAACAAGTGAACAGTGCGAAACAGGGGTGCAAACGTAGAAAAGAAAGAAGAAAGAAAAAAAAAAGGAAATTAGAGGACTGGGCATCGGGGTATGAGCGTGGTCGTCAACCTTACTTGTGTTGGGTGTGTGGCCGCGGGCTGGGGCCCGCACGCGCGCCGTGCGGGCTCGGGTGTCTCGGAGCGTTGTTGATGGGTCCTCACCCAGCAATGGGGGGGGTCCAGAGGGGGCCTGCGGCATGAGGTGTGGGGCATGTACAAGGTGTCAGGCGGGCTCGTCCCGCGTCAGCTGTGGCGTGTCTGCGCCAGTGGGTGCCACAGAGATACCTGGAGGCTGGGTGGGTGGGCTACCGCCAGGAGGGGCAATGGCGCGGTTCACAGTCGGTGATGCAGCAGGGTCCGCCTGGGTGTCTTTGTGTAGGGAGCCCAGCATCACGTCCCACAAGCCTGCGATCGGGAATTTCCGCAGACCCGCAGTTTCCTCATTATGTAAAGTGATACTTTCTGCTTTCGCCCAGTTATCCAGGGAGGCTCGCCAATGCGTCGTCAGAGGGGGGGTGGATCGCTTCCAGTGTTTCGTAATCAGCCGTTTAGCTGTTATGAGGCGTAGGTCCCAGAAACGTGGAGGGACTTTGTTGTGTTTGGTTCTCTTGTAAACACCCAGTATGCATGCCTCCCACGTGTGTGGTATTTTCAGATCGGTGCAGCTTTCCAGTGTTTGTATCAGTGCCTGCCAGTATGTCCGGAGGTGTGGACAACTCCAGATCATGTGTAGAATATCTGCACCTTCCAGGGTGCATCGTGGGCAACTAGCCGTAGCCCCCGGGAAATATGAGTTGATTTTGTCCGGGGATAGGTACGCGCGGTGTAAAATGTAGAATTGAATGAGTTTAAATCGTGCATTACGTGGAACGTTCCTCGGGCCCGCTAGCACCATTTCCCACTCCTTCTCCGTCCAGTCCCTGCCCCTGTCTGTCACCCACTTATCTCTCAATGATTGTAGGCTTTGGTGTGTGTGCGATAGCAACGCGTATGTCAACCAGTGCACCACATGCGTGCCGTTCCCATAACATGTAGGTGTTGTATTAGTTGGTGTGTGGGTGGTTCTTCCGCTATTGATCCCCACTTTCGTGAGTACGTCAGTACTATGGAGACGTGCAACAGGAATTGCCCCGCCGGTAGGCCGGTATCTTCCGCCAGTGTTGCAAAAGGAAGCAGTGCGCCATCGGCATATAAATCTGCCATAGTGTCTATTCCCGTGCGTGTCCAATGTTCTAGCGCTGCGTCTGAGATGGTAGTCGAGGCCGTGGGTGTACCTAGGAGTGGCAGGGCTGGGGCGTACGGTTTGACGTGTTTAGTGAGCTTCAGACTCCTGTTATAGCATTTGACAGCAACTGCCGTGTGTAGCTGGGTCGCTCTCCTGGTGGGTGCCAAGGGGTGGAAGACGGAGTGGATCTGGGCGTGTGTCAACATATCATCGGCCGTGGCTGTGTCAGGCAGGTGCCTGCCCGCTAGCCAGGCCTCACCCACTGCAACTGCGCCGCCAGGTAATAGAGTTCTAGGTTTGGGACCGCGAGACCCCCATCAGTCACAGGGGCGTAGAGTTTCCTCAGGGCCACTCTGGGTCTCCCGGTATTCCATATCAGATCTCTAAGCATGTGCTCCAGCTCCCGGAATGTGCGGGTTTGGACGTATGTTGGGATATTGGCAAAATAATACAGGAGCCTGGGTAAGACAATCATCTTCGTAAGTGTCACCCTGCTTGGTACATTGAGCGGGAGTGTCTTCCAGAAGGAAATCTGGGACCTAATGGATGTTATCGCGTGTGTGAGGTTGCCATCTAATATGTCCTGGGGTGTCATATAGATGTATATGCCCTGGTACTTAAACATGGTGTGGTGCCACGGTAGCCGTTCTACCTGGATCACTATCTCAGTATCAGGGACATTCTGGTCGAATGCGTACACCCCCGACTACGCCCAATTAACTTTAAGGCCCGACATCGCGCCAAAGGACTGGAAGATTTCTGTCAGTTCCGGCGGTATGCATGTGAGGTCCCTGACGTATAACAGCAAGTCGTCGGCGTACAATGAAGCTATGTGTAGTCCGTCCGCTAGGGGGATACCCCAACGCGTGCCTCTGTCTCGCAATACTGCGGCTAGGGGTTCTATCGCTAGCGAGAATAGCAGGGGGATAATGGGCAGCCCTGTCTGGTACCACGTCTAATCCTGATGGAATCAGACATCAGTTTGCCTGTGCGGACACGCACCTCTGGTTGTTTATATAACAACCCAACCAATTCTATGAAGTCGTTACCTAAATCGAACTTGCGCAGGACTGCCAGTAAGTAGGGCCATTCAACCGAGTCGAACGCCTTTTCCAGGTCAAGAACCAGGCAGCCCGAACATGGCCATTCCGGAACTGCGTAGGCCTGGACACGGAATAGCCTCCTTATGTTCTGGGAGGTGCATCTGGTGGGCACAAAGCCATTCTGGTCAGCGTGTACCAGTGCCGGCACAAAAGCTGCCAGGCGTCTGGCCAAGGTCGATGCCAATATCTTATAATCCGTGTTGAGCAGCGCCAGCGGCCTGTACGACCCAAGGAGCATGCCATCACGGTCCGGCTTGGGGGGAGACACCAGTGTCGCCTCGTTCATCGACCGAGGCAGCGCTGAGTCATTGAGCGCCGCTGAGTTCACCCTAAGGAGTTCTGGGATGAGGATGTCAGAGTAGGCCTTATAATATTCCGCCGGCAACCCATCCGGGCCAGGGGCTTTACCGTTTGAGAGCGCGAAGATGGCCCCCCGTAACTCGTCAGCTGCCAAGGGGGCACCTAGGTCGTCGCGTTGGTCGTCAGTAATGGTGGGCAGTGTTATGTCCTCTAGGTAGGAATCGATGGTCTGCCGTGTGACAAGCAAGCGAGATTGATATAGGTCGTTGTAGTGCGTCACAAATGCTCCGTGTATTTGCGCCTGTGTGTATACCGCCTGGCCATTGGCCAGCCGAATTGCAGTCACCGGCGGTGTGCACTCCTCGCGCTGTATTAGCCAGGTTAACAACTTGCCGGGCTTATCCCCCCTGTGGTGTGTGCGCGCTGAGTGGGCCGCATAATTAATGTGTTTCAATCGGTCGATCAATCTGTCGTGCTTCGCTCGCGCTTCCAGTAAGGCAGTGCTGTCATCAGTGGTCGCTGATTGTTCTAGTCGGTGCAGGGTGGACTCTAGGTGTGTGGGGTCTAATTCCAGTTGGCGCCGGGAGTGAGCCTGTGTGCCCAGACAATATCCCCGGAGGACCACCTTAAACGCGGCCCATTCTACCTGGGGTGACGATGCAGTGCCAGTGTTTTCCTCAAAATATTGCGCTGTTTGAGCAGCTATTGAGTCCCGGAACTGGCCGTCCAGTAGGAGATCGGGTTGCAACCTCCATGTTGGAATCGGGGGCCGCGGCTGCTCCCAGAGCATGTCCATGACATGGGGATTATGATCAGAGTGTGTGCTGCCCATGTAACAAACGTCAGCTACGTGTGGCAAGAGTTCACCAGACACCATGAACCTATCCAGTCTAACGTACAGTGCATGTGCACTCGAGTAGTACGAGTAATGTCGAGTGTTTGGGTTGCGGGTGCGCCATGCATCGTGTATATCCCACTGGGTGGCCCATGTTCGGAGCGAGTTCGCAGTGTGGTGAGCTGATGAGTTGGGGGGTGGAGGGTGTGAACGGTCCAGGGCAGTGTCTAATGTGCCATTGTAGTCTCCTCCCAGGACCCAGGGGACGCCATGCCAGGGGGCCAAAGTTTCGCCAGGAAATCTGCCAACCCAGTGTTGGGTGCGTACACCGAGACCAGGACCAGCGGGTTGCCGTCGAGCCTGCCATGGACTGCGACATACCGCCCCTCAGTGTCTATATGCGTCCCCAGTGTCGTCCAGGGCAGGTCCGGTCGCACCCATAACAGTGTACCCCTGGCATAGGACGAGAAGCCCGTGGCGTGTAGCTGCCCTCGCCACCTGCGTCTCAGTGTAAGCACCTCCGCGCTACTCAGGTGTGTCTCTTGGAGGAGGGCTATTTGGACGCGGTGTCGCTTCAAGTAAGAGTGAATTTGAAAGCGGCGTGCAGGTGTGTGAATGCCTCGCACGTTTCACGTGCACAATCTAACCGCAGACATTACATTGAAGAGCAAGCTCCCCCTTCCAGGCCCCTCCGACCACCCCCGTGCAGGCCACATCCACCACCCGGCAGTCCCCACCCACCAACTTGCTGAGGCAAATAATAGTTGACCACTGTAATGCAAATGGGGGAAGAGGGGGAAACACGGCCAACGGAACATGTAGCCATTTAACAACTCGAACTATCAAAATACCAAAAGGTCGGAGGCAAAACGTGCTCCCGTCCATACTCTCTAGTCTTCAGGGGGGTGGAAGTGCTATGTGCACAGTGTCTCTCTGCAAAGAGTCTATAGTACCTTCGTGGGTAGGATCGCCTCAATCCCGGGGGTGATATACCAGTCTGTACCGCCCGGCTAGGCAGGGGACCCCGCTAAGTTACACAGCAATTAACATACTTTATGTGTCCGTCGTATTCCCCGACCAGTGGAGCCATTCACGGACTGTGCAATGGTTCGTCGCCAGGTCTCGTGGTCGGTGTGAGTCACTTCAGCGAGCAAGGGCCGTCATTAGTGTTACACACAGTGGTCCGCGGCAGCGTGGCTGGTGCCGGCTATACTAGCCAATGTAGTCCGAAGTTTGTGGAGTGACATCCGGTCTGTTCCCCGACGTTTGTGAGTCCAACATTTCGTAAATGGCTTTGTCGTCGCTTGGGAGGTTCCGCACACTGCCGCTTGCTGCCTCGCTGCGCGTAGGGGATCCACTGAGCTCCATAACAAGGCGGAGGGCGTCCTGTTTCTCCTTCCTCGAGGCGTCCGCCGGGGGGGAGGTTTGCGGTGTGTCCGCAGCATCAGGACGTGACTGCTGGCGAGGCCTGTGCCTTCTTCTGTTACCCCCAGATTGGCGGCGGGGCGTGGGTCCTGTACGGGTCTTGGGGACTGTGTCTACACCACTGTCCAACCAGGCCTCCACGTCTGTGGGTTCAGTGAAGAAGTGAGTGCGTTCTCCTGTCACCACCCGTAGCTTCGCCGGGAACAACAGGGAATACTGCAACCCCAGCTGTCTCAGGCGCTTTTTCACGTCCAGAAATGAATGGCGGTGACGTTGTACCTGTATCGTGTAGTCCGGGAAGAACATCACAGTTGCATTGTCAATGCGGATCTCATGGAGTTTGCGCGTTTCTCTCAGAATCGTGTCCCTGTCCCGGTAATTCAGGATGCGGATCAGCATGGGTCTGGGATTGGACCCCGTCGCCAACGGTTTGGTGGGGACTCTGTGCGCCCGCTCGATCACAAAGTGTGGGGACAACAATCCCTCCGGCAACAGGTCTCTCAGCCACTGTTCCATGCGTACTTCAGGGGTACGTCCTTCCCATTTCTCCGGGACCCCCACTAGGCGCACGTTGTTCCGCCGTGCCCTGCCTTCCGCGTCCTCCGCTCTGTCTTCGAGAAATTCCACCCTGTTCAGCAGATCCTGTATCTGCTTATGTGACTGGTCCGCCTGAAGCTTGAGCGTTTGTAAATCACCTTCTAGGGTTGTGGTCCGCCCCGATAGTTTCTTATGATCCGCCCTCAAGTGAGTTAAGTCTATGGCCACGCTGTCTATCTTCGTGGCGAGGGACATGCGGGTCAGTTGTATGGACTCCTCTAGTCTCTCCATGGCCGCCAACATGGTGTCTAGTTTTGCCGCCGTTTGGTCCGAGTCGGGGCCTTTCCCCGACTTGTCCATTTTGCCCTTTGAATTGGGGCCGCCTGCCCCCGCTCCGGTCCGAGTTCTGGGCCCAGTAGACATCAGACGTAGTCCGCCACTTCAGCTCTGTGGTCTGGTGGAAATCTTATCGCCGTGGTCAGACAATGGGAGGAGGCCCAGGCCCGCCTCGGGCGGTCTGTTCCCAACCTGGCTGCGTCTCTTTAGTCGGCCTTGGTAGATTCTCAACTGGCCGGCGGGGGCCGCGGGGGCCTGTCGCTGGATCGCCCCTAGCAGTAATCTGGCGCCGGTCCGTGTCTCAAGCAATCCACGAGTGCGCCAGCTGCGTGCAAAGGAGTCACGGGTAGGCCGCAGAGTAAGGCCTACAATACGTGGCGAATCCTCGGCCTGGCGTAGTTCTCGGGCCGGAGCCGGATGTAGTTTGGGTGGCTCCGGCGAGTCGCAGCTCTCGGTGCGGCGTGTATGTGCCGATCGCCTTCAAAGTCGGCAGGGAGTCGGAGGGTGGTGTCCCACCGCTGCGCCGTCGGTTTTCGGCTGGTTTCGGATGTATTTCACTGGATAATTACACCGGGAAGGGGAGCTCGGAGCGGAGCTCTACCCCGAGGCGTCCATTCACATTGCGTGCTTAGCCACGCCCCCCTGTTGGATGAGAGCCAATGTTGAACATCCATGAGTGTAACGTTCAGTCTGTGAATGTCTGCGATCAATGTGGTTTCCAGATAGAGTTGTGTGTCGTCTGCGTAGAGGTGGCAGGGGATGTTCGAGTTCCTTAGAAGTGAGGTGAGGGGTTCCATGTAGATGTTGAAAAGTTGCAGGGAGAGTACAGAGCCTTGTGGAACACCTTAATCACAACAGCAAATGTGCACTACAACATTTGACATGATATATAGTGTTCAATGAGTGACGAAGGATGATATTCCTCATTTAGATAGCTTTTATTTCAAAAACACGGTTGAAGCACCATACAGCCAACGCATTTCGTCCCAACAGGGGACTTCTTCAAGGCTTCTGTAAATAATGATAACTTCAGAGATGATGAAAACACGGAGTTGATGGAAAAATGGCACCATGAATGGCAAGCAACTCGTCTCAGGGGATAAGAAGTCCAAATAATCCCGTAAGTGTACCCGATGTACTTCAAAAATGTACTTCTAATGTCTCCAACCAAAATTCTGTCAGCTACTATTTAATAAGGAAGTCCATCTATAATCCATAACTGGTTAGCAAGTCCAATTTGTCAAGAAAACGGAAGAACACCACCTAGCGTGGACCACGCTCACAAGACGTCGCTAGAGAGTCGCGACGCCCTCCGATTTTAAAATGCGAGTGGCGCAATCATGAGGCACTTTTCCGCGTGGTGGCGGTGGGGGCAGAGCAGTCGTGAGGAGTTCAGGTAAGGAGGTGGGGGGGCTGGTGTGGATTGTGGCAATTGTGGCGTTTGCAGCTGTGTGGCAGACTGTGGCCTTTTGTTTAAATATTGCTGATAATCAGAGCCCCTTCACGGGCTCCGATTAACAGCAATACTTAAACAAAATGCCACAGTCTGCCCCGTGCTTTACTAACAAAAGCGTAGACACTTTCTAAACACAGCGTGTACTTTACCACATGCTGTGTTTGGAAAGTGCCTACGCTTTTGTTAGTAAAGCGCGAGGCAGACTCTGGCATTTTGTTTAAGTATTGCTGTTAATCGGAGCTCGTGAAGGGGCTCTGATTATCAGAAATACTTATACGAGAGGCCAGCACGGGTGGGGAACGAGCAGAACTGAAGGCGAAAGGGAAGGCACACAAAACAAGTGGGACAGAGGGCATAAAGGCACAAAAAACGAGTAGGACAGAGGGGCAGAAAGAGTGGGACAGAGGGCATAAAGGCACACAAAACGAGTGGGACAGAGGGCATAAAGGCACAAAAACGAGTGGAAGACAGGACAGGAAGGCACAAAAAACGAGTGGGAGAGAGGCCATCAAGGCACAAAAACGATTTGGACAGAGGGCAGAAAGAGTGGGACAGAGGGCATAAAGGCACACAAAACGAGTGGGACAGAGGGCATAAAGGCCCAAAAATGAGTGGAACACAGGACAGAAAGGCACAAAAGACAAGTGGGAGAGAGGGCATAAAGGCACAAAAAATGAGTGGGACAGAGGTCCGAAAGAGTGGGACAGAGGGCAAAAGGGCACCAAAAACAAGGGAAAAACGAGTGGAACAGAGGGCAGAAAGGCACAAAAAACGAGTGGAACAGAGGGCAGAAAGGCACAAAAAATGAGGGAAAGAGAGTGGAACTGAAGGCAAAAGGGGCACAAAAATAAGTGGCACCGAGGGCAGACAGGCACAAAAAACTAATGGCACAGAGGCAAAATACAGAATACAGAAATATAGGGGCAGTTAATAACAGAAGTCAGGCCGGGCAAAGAGGCACTGGGCAGAGACACGGGCAGCAAGGGGAACAGAAGGAAAGACCGGGCAGAGAGGACGGGGACAGAGAGGAGAACAGAGGGAAGATAAAGGGGCACGGACCACGTACAGGCAGCAGGGGAGACAGACAACAGCAGTCAGAGACACAGCAATGAAAATACAGGCAGTACAATAAATTTGCAAACTACCCATAAGACCTCTATTGTGGCTCTGTATGTGTGAAAATGCACCATCTTTTCGCTTTTAAAAGTAAACGTTTTGAGTGCCATTTGGCTCCGCAGACACGTGCGGTTTGGTTCCTGGCGCACATAGCCATGGTTGTAGGGCACAGAGACCCTCCTCTGTTTTTCTCAAGTCTATGGGCAGGACATCTAGAACTGTACAGATATCTATACCTTCTCCTCGGAAATTTTTGTTTATCTCAGCTCACGCTACAATTGTTTATCCATGGAGGATTAAGTTGCTTCATCGTCCAAAGGTGCATTGCCTTCACATTTTGCCTCAGTCTCTACTGTTTCCAAAGCTTCTACAAAAAGATTGAAAAAAATTCCTCCCTTTCCACCTAAACAGACTGCTTCTGTCACAATGGATCTAATACTGGAGGAGATTAGAGCTCTAGGTCCATTTATGGAAGAGACCAAATCCACACTTCAGATGCTCTCTGACAAATGGTGAGCAATGGATCAACGAGTAAACACGTTAGAGCATAACTTTGGCTCTTTATCTTCATCTACTTCTAAAGTAGACTCTCTTTTTTCACAGGTCTCCGTACTTCACAAAAAAGTTGAGCAGTTGGAAAACAGAAATAGGCGGAATAACCTTTGAATTTGTGGTCTTCCTAAAGGGAGAGAAGGCTCGGATCTGCCCACCTTCTTTAAATCCTTCCGTCCAATGCTCCTTAAGCTACCTGAAGGCACCATGTTGAATATACAGAGAGCTCACATATTAGGCCCACCAATGCGTCAAACATCTTCTTCGTCGCCACACAAACCAAGAGGAGTGATCTTGTACTTTTTGGAATATACTGACCTCTTAAAGATTCTATCAGCAGCTAGGGCAATGAATCGTATAATTTGGTCAGGAAATTCTCTGTTCTTTTCTCAGGATTACGCCAAATCGACAGCTGCCCGACGCAAAGAATTTCTAGTATTGCGGCTGCAATTACGCTTGTTGGGTGAAAGATATTGTATTTTTCACCCTTGCTTGTTTAAAGTGACATTCAATAATAAAACTACCACCTTTGAGGATCCAATTAAGTTGAAGAGCTTCCTGTACTCTTACCACATTGACACAATAGAGACCACTTCATAATTTAGTTCCAACTAGTTTGCGTTAAGACTATGTTTCTGGTTGCAGTATTCACATGTTTTCTCTTTTGGTTTTTATTCCATTTGCTAGTTCTTAAAATATTTGCAGCAGTTACTATGCTTGCCATTGTTTGCTACATATCGAATCATTTTTTCTTCCTTCAAAGGTTTCGGTAGCGTGTCTTCTCATAACTATGTTCGAGTATGTTTGTTATACCCTTCCCTCTGCCTTCCCTTGTGGGTCCTGGACACTTCATTGTTCCGTGTGGCCTTCCATCCCTCCACCCTTCGTATGTCTTGGATTGTATGTACGTTTTCTTTCTTCATTATTCTTTATTCTCTTCATGCTCCCTTTCTTCTTTTTCTTTTTTTTCTCCTTTTGCATATTCTCTTCTCTCTTTGGTCTTCCTCATTTCCTTTTTATAGTAGTGTAGTAGTAGTAGTGTGAACATAATAGTCTATGCGGGTATCAACAATGAGTCTGAATTCCCAGTTTGTCACACATGGATTCATGGTGTACACACTTCCGGGGGGACTACTTCCAGAATACGGATGTAATTGCAACATTCTAGTCGTTAAACTAAATCGGAGGTTGTGCCCCTTTATTATATACGCGGGATGGTTTCCCCGCCGCATTCTAAATCGGCATCGCTTAGAGACGCCGGACTCGCAGCTGGGACGAACAGGAGGTAATGGAGTGTATTCTCATTTCATTACATAGATGTTACAGAAACTCTAGCAAGTAGGCTTTGGATTTTAAGTCGCATTTGGATAATTACAGGTCTATTCGGACGTTTTACCGTACACACCACGGAAACCACCGTAGCCCGGAATTAAGAAGGGGAAACCAGACGAGATAATAGTAAGCACGAGAGCCGTATCAGGGTGTTTCTCTTTGTTTATAGTGAATGTGAGATATAGTCAATGTATCACAATGTCAAGTTATTTTTACGCATCCCTCTAGGCATTGACTTTTGTCCACAAGGACTGTTCCTGTTTCGTTTTCGCGCATAAATACGGCGGATAGAACACGTAAATTTTTTGCATTAAGGTGAGCAGGTCTTACTAATTGTGAACTAGGAAGGTGTGATTCTTTAAGGTTAGGACTATGCATTTGGTTTTGAAAGCTTAAATGTAGAAATATTTTGACATAAGGGGTCAAAAGGATTAAGTTGTAATACTTTCTGGCATATATGTGGTGAGCAGACTCAGTATAACAAACAGGATACAAATGAACCGAGATGAAAATGATTTTACTGGAGATGTATCATTGTGCAGATAAGGCCGTCAAAGTGTTTTGCGCAGGTGTTTCATAACACTGTTTCAGGAACGTTTTCCAATGATTTTTGAAGTTTGAACTACGTGGGTAGAGACACCTGCTTTTTGGGCGTTTTTTTAACTTTTATTTTCATATACCACTGAAGGACTGGGTTATTTTAGAACCCAGCGGTGCCAGGGCACAACACCTGAAACCTTCGTGGGTATCCTGCTCCGGCGTACAAATCACAGAGACACGGGACACTTCCTTCGGCGTCAAAGATTCAAGGTTTATTTGCTGCAGGGAAACACAGAAATCACGGAAGTACAACAAGTGTAGTTCAGAGTGACTGCTTCAAATTGGTTCTGTGGATCGCTCCTTTTATACACGATTTTCCCATAGGTTTGCATAGCAGACAAAAGTTTACAACCCGGTTCCCACAATTATCCCCCAGAGGGGTCGTTTTGGTCACTTTGATTCACATAAGGTCCGGAATATAAGTGCGGAAACATTTGGCGGTTCCCAACTGTAAAAACCCATCTTCCCACCATTAGTACATTCCAATCAGCAGTAAAACAGATCGAAGTAGGAACAAGGACAGGTGCAGAGGAAGATGGAGACAGTGGGGAGATCGGAAAGGGTGTAAAAGGGGAGGTATCGGGAAACATGAGATACAGGCATCAAAGGGACGTGCCTAATGAGATGCACGGCTGAGACAATAAGCCGGCCGCTCGAGATGGGCCTCGAGCGGCGCCATCTGCCTTACAGTATCATCCCCCTCGTCATAAAGACACTTACAAGAGACATGTGTCTTCCGCAAATATCTTGGGAGTCCCAGGGTCGCGAAGCGGACATCGTCCGTTCGCTGGCTACTTGAGGGCAAGAGACAAAATGGATGCCGTATCTAAGATGGAACCCGTGGGTACAGATGAAAAACCCACATAACAAACGAACGGTTTGAGTTAGTACAGCGAAACTACGTACACCCACTAAACTCGTCATTTGCGGTTCATAGATACCAGACTCGACTATATTCGTGCGAGTCGAAAAACACCACTTATAATTGTCACGGAACCTCACCACTGCGGGTTACATACCACGGCGAAGAAGACTCAAAGGAGGATCTATATTCATATGAAACAGAAAAGATACCCTTACCGGGTTCGAATTATCACCGGTCAAGTGATAAGTGGCAACACATTGTCTTCTTTTGATATTTCTATTTGAATTGCATTTTAAGATCACTCTTTGATATTAATTTTCAATAGGGACTACAATACACGCCATTATCACAAGAAAGGTATGAATATGCATGCCTACTATAAGACATACCTTTGACTACACAACTAAACAGAGGAGCAGGGTCTTTCCTATTCTCTCGCGTCGACAAAGATAAGCTTCAGACACTTTTTTGTAACATTCTTTACACCTTTTGGACACCATATCTTCGCACGATATTCCAATATAACCACATGCATGATTGATTTCAATTGATTCCATGTTTTTGTCTACAATATAGAGGTATACACGTGATGATACGTCATTTGAGCTGATTTGTGAGAAACTTTGTCGTGTTTTGGTCACTGAATCACCTTTCCATTGCATTTGCATGTCACTTACACGAGTGAAATGTACAGGAAAAATATGATCAGAGTTCTCTGCTCCATGTAGTAAAAAGCATTGTTGTAAATAAGTTTTGTGCGAGGAATACAGTGGGTCCTTTCTTCAAGGAGACCTATAAATTCCCCCTTTTACCACCCCGCCCTAATAACCAAACCCCCCCGCTGTTTTCGGGGACATATGTATCGCGTAACATTTAAAAATAAAAAAAAATAAAAAAAGAGTAATTTTCAAGTATTGCCACTACTATGTAAAACCGTATTATGTATTAGACATCACAATACTTAGTACTGTGTATATTTTGTTTTAATTCCAGCCATGAAGAGTCAGAGCGATCTGTACTCTGACGAAACACGTGTCGGCTGGCGTGGCGTAGCTCGAGCAATAAAAAGAAAAAAATTGCTCACACAAGAAGAAGTGGACATTAATTCGTATGATTATACTGACCGGACTGACAATTACATCACTCTGTGTTTGAATGTAATAGTGTATGTGCATAGGAATTTTTTTTTCACTCCTTATTGAATATATATGCCCCCACAATTGGTAACCCTTCTTTTTGAACTTCATTAGCCCAGCAAATTACACAATGTTATAATGACAATTTTATTCTTACTGGCAACTGTAATGAAATCCTGGACCCTTTTTTAGATTGAAACTCTCCAGCTCCTTTCACACCTCATAAATCTCACAAATCATTCTTATATACCATTAAACAACACAAACTCATAGATTCTTGGAGACTCTGTAACCCTACCTTACGAGAATACTCCTTTTACTCACCTGTACATCATACTCAATCCCACTTAGATTACATTTTTGTCTCCCACAATATTCCTCAGTCACTGATAAAGGTGGATATTGGTTCTATATTAATCTCTGATCATGCCCCTGTAATCATACACTTTGATATTTTGCACAAGCCTAATCTACCTCACAAATGGCGTTTCAATAATGCCCTACTTCTGGACCACATATTCACATCGTCTTTTACTTCTTTTTTTCATGAATATTTTGCCATTAATCAAACAGACGGTATGTCCTTTCAGGTAATTTGGGATGCCTTCAATGCCTCAGCTAGAGACTTTATTATTTGTTTTGTTTCCAACAAACATAGGAAAGCTCAGCAGGTCACAAATGCTTTATTAGCCAATATCAAATAATTAAAACACTCCTATTACACTTCCAAATCTAAAGACTGCTTATCCAAACTCCTAAAGATTAAATTCCAATTCAATAAATATACCACTAACAATGCTTCAAATTACTTACTTAAATCTAGTGCGAAATTTTACGGTGGCCAAAATAAAGCTCGAAAATTGTTAGCTAATTATTTAAAAGTTAAACAAAACAAGCTTAACATAGAGTCTGTTTTTACTACTGACAATTCGTTAAAGTCTAAGGATGATGAGATATTAAATGAATTCCTTCAATTTTATAAATCACTATACACATCTGAACCCCCTTCTTCTGACCACTCTACATCCCAGTTCTCATCCAAAATTCATTATCCACCTGAAGCACGCCCAGATCTTTCTTGTCTTGAATCTGCTATTACACAAAAATAACTTCACGCTGCCCTAAAAATTCTTAAAATGGATAAGGCTCCTGGTCCAGACAGTCTCACTGTAGAATTCTTTTCTCATTTTGCGTCTTTGCTGATCCCCAAATTGCATACTCTTATACTTTCTTTTGTGCAGTCTGGTGCATCTGCCGGTTCTATTTCTGACGCTATTATTTGCCTTATCCCTAAAGACGGTAAAGATCCCCAAAACTTTAAGAATTATCCACCCATATCCCTAGTTAACATTGATTATAAAGTATTTTCGAAAGCTCTAGCATTGCGGTTAGAATCTCTCATGCCTGATTTGAAGGGTACCGAGCAATCTAGTTTTGTTAAAGGAAGGCTTCTTACAGATAACACACGTCTATTCTTTGATATTTTATCTAAAGCCTCACATATGTCTCTTCCACTAGCAGCCATTGCTCTGGATGCTGAAAAAGAGTTTAATAGAGTTAAATGGTCATACCTTTTTCGGACACTTCAGTGGTTTGGATTCGGTCCAAAAATGTTGGCTCTTATTTCTATCCTATATTCCACTCCTAGAACAGCTGTCACATCGAATGGTAATGTCTCCTCTTACTTCTATAATTAAATTTCTAATTTAAAACATTTATAAAGCGCAGCGTGCACCGAACGGTTTCTTGGCACTGGTGGAGGGGATTGGCTACAGAGACGAAAGGGAGCCCGGGATTGGGCCGGGGAAGGAGGTTTACACAGGGAATGCCTGATTAAAAAGAAACGTTTTTAGATCCTTACGGAAGGATACATAGTGGATAGACGCACGTAGGTGGTCTGGAAGGGAGTTCCAGAAAGTGGGGGCCAAGGTGGAAAAGTTGGACCCACCCCACTTTTTGCGTCTGAAGCGTGGGATTTGGAGGAGGGACTTGGAGGAGGAGCGAAGTTGTCTAGAGGGAACGTATTCTTTTATTAGTGAGGATATGAAAGCAGGTGCGGTGCCTTGACGAGCCTGGAAAACCATGCAGGCGGTTTTGAACAGAGAACGTTCTTTGATCGGGAGCCAATGAAGCTCCCTGAGGAGGGGTGTGGAGTGGTGGTAGCGTGGGAGACCAAAAACCAGCCGGGCGGCTTGGTTTTGGACCACCTGTAGCCTCCTTAGACTGTATGATGGTATGCCGTTGTAGAGGGCGTTGGCGTAATCCAGTCGTGATATGACTAAAGCGGCCATGATCATTTTGAGTGCCTGGGGGGAGAAGAAGCGAGCGACAGTGCGGATAGTTCGGAGGGTGAGGAAGCAGGAGGAGACTACGGAGCTGATTTGAGAGTGGAGGGTGAGCTGATTATTCATTTTAACCCCAAGAGTTTTGACCGTAGTAGAAGGAGTGGGGGCGGGACCAAGGGTGGGGGGCCAGAAGAGAGAGTTCCAGGGACTGGAGGGACCTCCGGTAAGAACCAACTCGGTTTTGTCCGGATTCAACTTGAGATGGTTGTGGTTCATCCAGTCCCTGATAAATGTCATGGTGTGCTGGAAGCTGGAAACAGAGAGGGGAGAAGAGGATAGATCGAATATGAGCTGGAGGTCGTCTGCGTAGTTAAACACAGTGACCTCCAGCTGTTGAAGAGCGAAGATGAGGGGGAAGATGTAAAGATTGAATAGTAGGGGGGACAAGGAAGAACCCTGGGGGACACCACACGTGACGGGGAGTAGGATGGTTGTAAAATCTCCGAGCCGGACCGCCTGAGTGCGGTCCCTCTATCTTGCTAGAGGTGTTAGACAGGGATGTCCCCTGTCTCCTTTTCTTTTTAATATTGCCCTGGAGCCTTTCCTACTCCGCATTCGTCCAAATGATAACATTCATGGTTTTACTTTTAATGATTCCAATATTAAAACGAAGGCTTATGCTGACAATGTGCTTTTATTTTTGTCTCAGCCCCAATCCTCTCTTTCTGCCTTTTTAGAAGAGGTGCAATCCTTTGCGTCTTTTTCTGGCTACAAACGGAATAAAGACAAATGTGAAAATCTTGCCTTGACAAAATATACTTTTAGTGCTGATTTTGCGATTTTTGGTTTTTCATGGAGTCCTCAATTTATCAAATATTTAGGTCTACACTTTACCTCAACCGTGGCGGGGACAGTATCGCTTTGCATGGATAATTGTACACAAAGATTATCTTCTTTAACGTCAAAGTGGCATCCACTATTCTTATCTCGGTGGGGTTGTTTGGATACCATAAAAATTATGCTCTCTCCCACAGTCTTATATACAATTTCAAATATTCCAATGTCTCTCCCTCGCAAGCATTTTAGGAAATTAACTCTATTTTATCCTCTTTTTTATGGGGACATAAGAAGTCCCGCCTGTCTATTCGTAAATTAATTTGTCCTAAATCGGAAGGTGGGACGAACTTCCCAGACTTCTCTCTTTATCATAAATCTTTCATGCTGACTCAATCGTCACAATGGGTCTCTGACCCTTCTGCGCCTTGCCCTCTCTGGACTACATTAGAATGATCTTTCATTTCTCCCTTCTCCTTTCAGGAATACTTATCTTTTACACGCAAATCACAATCCGTTTCCACTCCTATACATAAACTTACTTCTAAACTCATTCCATCTACACCTTCCTCATCTTTTCCTAATTCTGCCATATGGCATAATTCACACATCTTAATTAACAATAAACCTTTCTATTGGAAAACCTGAAGACAATGTGGGCTGATCTAGGTCAATCAATTATATAATCAGGATTTAATTTTACCCTTTGCACAGGCTTGTGTTGTTTTTGATTTTCCCTAATCTTTTTGCTCTAAATATTCCCTCCTAACACAAGCTATCCAATCTGCCTCCCTGACTCTTAGACCATCTCCTTTAAACAGCTCTATTAATTCTACTCATACTGTTAAACTGCATTCTCTGTTGCTTGCTCATTCTGAAGCTTCTACCATTTACAGTTTTTTACATACCTCATCCACACCAAGAGACAAAACTCAGACAGAATTATTGAGGAAAAGGACGTTGACACCTCCTGGAATGTCAACGTCTGGGATAAAATTTGGCTTAAACTTAGGAAATCTTCCAGGGCTGCAAACATGACGCAAACGCTCTTCTTTATATATAATAGACTTCTATTCTCCCCTCTTACTCTCCACTCATTCCATGCTGATGTCCCACATGAATGCTGGTCGTGTTCATCCCAACATGCTGATTTATTCCATTTACTCTTTAATTGTAAATTTGTTAGCCCTTTTTGGGAAAAGGTGTTGAATCACCTAAACTTGATTTTTCAGTCCACTCATTCCTTTTCTACATTACATATTTTTTTAGGTAGCGTATCCTCCATCTGGGAACATTCTAACATTAGTGTCAAAATAATTGACCTCCTAATAGCAGTAGCCTTTTAGCAAATAACGAGAAACTGGAAGGATTTCACTAAGCTTTCATATCAAGCATGTTGGTATGCGGTCTGTTACAATCACAGGCTAGACACTACATTTGCATATCCATCACATTTGGTATCCAAGCGCTCTGATGTATGAGCTCAGGTCATTTTATTCATTGACGCTCATGCTAAATGCTCTACTACCCCTAGACCTCTGCAGCAAGAAGTTACTAAACCTACATGACTTCCTTTTTGTTAATTTATATTTCTATTTATACCTTCTTTTGTACAATATTGCTTATGTTATCATTATTTTTGATTGTATTTGCATTTCTTATTTGTTATGTTTATACTCTCTTTATTTTCTAAACTAACTTGTTACATTGCATATGAACCTACTGCAATTGTTGTTTTTATATTCTGCACATTTTTGTAATTCTTTTGTCCTAATAAACTTTTTCTGAACTAAAAAAAAATCAACATGACCTTCAAGTACACAGACTTAACACACCCACACACTTAAACCTCACTGTTCTTCCATAGTGAATTGTTATTTGGCATACATATAGACCACAATCTGATTGTGAATCACTGTATTAAAGTAGAAAAAAAGTTTCTTAACATCGTCATTACACAATTACTTTATTAATGTGATGAAAGTGTACGTCCTGTGCACAGACAATCAGGACGCACACGAGTTATGTTATTAGTTATTTGTCGAAAATACAATTTCAAGTGAAATATTACACCCAGTCTTAATACAGAATTAATTAAGAGCCAGAAATTTACGAAGAAATGAAGTGAAAATTCAGACGGGTTCGTTATGGGGATGCTATACAGCGTGGTGCATTGTGAAGTTTAAATTAGATGCAGGAAAGTGTACCTAGAGTGGCAACTGCCTGGTGCTGGGAGCCATCCAAAACTAGCATTTGCTGGGCAGATTGAGTTACAGGCAGTTCTTGTCTCCTTTCAAAGATGAGGAATGAGATATATAATTTTATGTTTGAGCTGAAATCACGTTTCCTTTCATGGGCCTGTGATATAAAAGATGAATATTGAAATAAACAGAAATAAATACTGCATTACCATATGCACTTTAAATGTATTTTCGTGCACCAGGCCAAGCAAACACATTGGAATATCCGAAAGAAAAACGTATCTGTTGCACTGCTAGGTCACTGGAAATGTTTTACTAGGTATAACGGCTCAGTGAGTTAACAACTCTGCTGAAAACATTTTGTGACCTGCAGATTTTTATTCTGAATCCTGGCATACCCAGCTAGCCTTCCATTGTTCCGTGTCGCCCAATTGAGAACCATTATATTACTTTAAGATGTGTAATTTACAGCTCTCTAAAACTACAGGCATGCGGTATGAAGCACCTTATTTAAAAAACTGGTCCCCAAACTCTGTTAATTTTTTTACACCTGCAGGTAATTTGGCATCGAAATTTGAAGAATCAACAGTTTAAAAAAGAAAAACAAACACGAGAGTCATATAGACAAAATACCAGGGGAACAGCACATTAGTATCCACCTTGGTTTATACTGTAGGCACTTCATAGTGTTTCATACACTCCACATTCAAATAACCTACTAAATGGGACTCGATTACCATCCTAACAAAGTGTAGAGGCTGACCGTGCCTTGTCAGCTTTCAACATGATGCCACAGATTGCTTCAATGTAGGATTGTTACAATCAGTTTTACCAGCCATTAGGAGTTGTGCAACATCTTTATTTGTAAACGGAACGCTGAACAATGCAAACTTTCATCCCAAGTCACAGATCTAGGTTTAATCAATCATTTGTTTGCTCACCATACCACCCCAGCTTGGGCCCAGCCATATGCAAATCAGACTTGACTTTGCTTCTCATGGGAGCAGTCCAGCCAAACTGCCATCCCTGGACTGGAAACAAACATTCTGGGACCAGTTTCAGGGTATCACCTCTCATCAACCATGCCAGCTTTAAACAAAAGGCACAGTGAGCACAAGATTCATGTCTGGGCACACCCTTACCACTTAGGGCAACAAATGCAAAAAGAACAAACGAAGGACAGACAACTGAACACATCAAACATTCACCACCAGTTACAGATCTGAGTTTAAGCTATTGTTTTTTTGCTCACCATGACAGCCCAGTTTGGACCCAGTCATATGCAAATCAGTCTTGACCCTGCTCCCCATGGGAACAGTCCAGCCTGAAGTGGCAGGCCAGGTCCTCCCTGGAACGGAAACAAGCATCCCGGGACAATTTTTGTGGTATCACCCCTCATCAGTTAGGTTGGCTTGAATCCAGTGGCACAGTGCGCCCGGTACCCATGTCTGGTCATACCCTTCCCACTTAAGGCTACAAATGTGAAAAGAGCAAACAATGGATAGAATACTGAACAAATCAAAAATTTACCCTCAGTCAAAGATTGTTTTTCCTCACTATGTCACCCCAGTTTGGGCCTGCCATATGCAAATAAGCCTTGACCCTGCTCCCATGAAAAGAGTACAGTCAGAACTGCCAGGTGATGTCAGGTCCTCCCTGGACTGGAAATAAGCATATGGGACCGGTTTCAGAGTTTCTCCCTTCATCAACCAGGCTGGCTTGAATCCTATGGCACAGTGAGCACAGAACCCACATCTGGGCATACCCTTCCCACTTAGGGTGACAAATAAAGAAAGAACAAATGATGGACAGAATGCCGAACAACTCAGACATTAGCCCCCAGTTACAGATTTGTTCAGCATTCCATCCATCAAATGTTCTTTTTGCATTTGTTGCCCTAAGTAGGAAGGGTATGCCCAGATGTGAGTCCCATTCTCACTGTGCCACAGGATTCAGGCTAGCCTGGCTGGTGAGGGGTGATACCCCAAAGCTGGTCCTAGAATGGTTCTTCCTGTCTAGGATGGACTTCGCCTGCCAGTTCAGGCTGGCCTCTTCCCATTGGGAGCAGGGTCAAGAATGATTTGCATATGGCTGGGTCCAACCTGGGGTGGCAGGGTGAGCAAGAAAACAATGGATTAAACCTAGATCTGTGACTGGAGGTGAATGTTTGATTTGTTCAGCATTCCATCCATCATTTGTTATTTTTGCATTTCTCACCCAAAGAGGTAAGGGTATACGCAGACATGAGTCATGTGCTCACTGTGCTACTGAATTCATGGTAGCCTGGCTGAGCAGGGGTCCCAGGATGCCTGCTTCTGGTCCAGGGAGGACCTAGCCTGCCAGTTCAGGCTGGACTCTTCCCATTTGAAGCATGGTCGAGACTGATTTGCATCTCAGCTGCTTTAACACTGGAGGGTATCTGTATTAGCCCATTATGGACATTATATCTTGCTAAATTAGTTGAACTGCGAGAAGAGGAAGTGTACAAGGTGCTCAAGTATCGGACCTCGTTATAAAAATCTTCCCGCTCGTCTACAGCTGAAGCCGGATGGAATTTCCACATCTCATTTGGATATTGATTGTGTGGTGCAGCTGGTCTGTTCCCACTGTGAAGATCAGCTGATCCTAGGCTTTAGGAAATAAAGAACATATGTCCTAGCTTTACTGGCATAAGCCATGAGATCCAAGTGAAGGAAGACACTAAGGATCCTGTGAGTCAGCAGGGGCATGCATGGTGTTTGCAGATCACTAGATGAGAGGAAAACGATTTTTGAGAGAGGCAGGTTGAACTTCTTCCATACCACACTCTTTTTCCCTCCTCCCCACCACCCCATGGGGCCATGGATCTGAGGGGAAGAGAATCCCTAGATAGAACTGAATAAACACGGAAGAACAAGCTGAGCAATGAGAAGTTTAAGAGAGGGGAGCATGCCTGAAATGTCCCCCTTCTGTTGCCAGTTTGGAGAAAAGTAGCACAAGTGATCTACTGTCCTATCATTGAGAAGCAGGTGTAGGTATACAAGAGGTTCAATACACTGCACCCAAAGCTGCTTGGAAACCGCAAGAGGTCTGAACTCCTGAGCAGTAGGTCGGAGGTCCAAGAGGAAGACTAAGGGGCAAATGAGGTGATCAGTGGCACTGGTTGCCAGAGCCTTAGTGGACATCCTAAGCCATCATGAGTACTGGCCACTACCCAGTTGCCTAATACCTGATATTAGTGGTCACTAACAACTTCCCTGGTCAGCTTGAAGACACCAGTGCGTTGGAAGCCTGGAAAGAGGATCTGAAGTCATGTCTCATACAAGCAGCTGTAAAGACATACCATAGACATCTGCCCTGTAGACAATGGAGGGACGTGTTCTGCTTTAAGGAAGAGATAGGGTGTGTGTTTCTACAGTAAACTGATATTTGCTTTCAACTACCAAGAGAGGCAGCTTGAGGCCCCCAAAGAAGTGCCACACAAGCTCTGGGCTGCACATTCTCTGGTAGGAACAAAAAAGCTAAATGCATAATTTCTTACCAACTGGTGATGACCCCCATCAGCCGCTATGCCAGGAAACATACCCAATTGTACACCAACTGGCATAAGACATGCTGATTAATTTTGAGTGTACACAAGCTAAGTTGAAGCAGTACATCATATCTCCAGGAAGAGAAAGAGAGGAAGGCAACAAAGTTTGGCTCAGTGGCCTTTCACCATATTTTAAGTAAACAATGAATACATTGAGACATTCGCACTCCCTTGTATATTCATTGCTTTAAATAAAGACATCCGTGTTTTGGGTGCTGATGGGTATCATCTCCAGGGCTTGAAACGTTCAATGATTCAAAATCTGTGGCGTTTTACTGAAACTCCGAAAAACCTCCCCAATCTGCACTCTCTCAAACCTCAAAAAATTTAAGCAGTTAATCCAGTTGACTCAAATTTTCATTTATTAATACATTCTTTTTGAGTCTTGTGATTTAATATATGAAAGTAATGTTGAAATCACATTACTGCTTTACAGTATTGACTTTAGAACCTTCTTCGGTCAACAAGCCCTATGCATTATGTGCTGAGCCCTTCATCAGGGGTTTTTCCTGCAAATGTAATGGCATACATTAATCTTAGAAGCTGAATGCTACCTTGAAACATTAAGCATAAAATAGATTGCGGCTAAGACCAAATAGTTACCAGTATATTAAATGGAAGAAAAATGCTCATAAAAATGCCATGTGAGTTGTGTCCAGATAAATGTCATGCACAGAAGTTGCCCGGTTTCTATTCTTCTCAAGTTAAGTGGCAGATACACATAAGAAAAATAAATTGTGCCTGGTGAGTTTTAAACCTGTTCTCAAAATGAGTCGCAAGTGCAGAAATGAAATTAAAGAACGAGTAGTGTTAGGTGGGTCTAAAATGCATAGAAAAGTCTAGGATTAAAATCAAGGTATGATCTAAATATACTAATGACAGCGTATTAGCTAAAATATCACAGTGCCATGACAACGAGAAGTTGTCCGTACAAAAATAAACTGCTTGTCATCAAACAGTCACATGTGATTTTAAGGTGGCATGAGTGCTATATTTAGAAAGCATGCAAAAAAGTGTCCATATTCACTGGTGTGAAATCCAAACGTAGTGCATGATGATGGATTGAATAAGTATTAACCAGCCTTAAAGAAGTAGTGTGTTGCACAAACAATTACATTATATAGGAGCGTATTCTTCAAGGAATGAGCGAGTACTCGCTTGTTGCAGCCGAAAGGGAGCTAAAACCCGAAGTGGTGTAGTTAACGACTGGTCTCCGTTGCTCAAAAATGGCAATAAGTGTCTGCAAAGTAATTATCCACCTACCTTGTCAGTAAATTTGCACGCACGCGATAAAGAAAACAAAAAGTGCACCCGCTATGTTTGCATACTGCATTATAAAGCAGCGGGATTGTTACTTTGGACGAGGGAAGTGAAACGACGCAAGTACTTCAGTGAGATAAAAGACGGGTTCAGAAACATTATGTGCGTGCATGTGTACGTCTGTGATGAAAGTGAAAAAGGGTTAGAACATTGCGATAGAACAAAAAGTGAAGACAAACTTTCTAAGTGTTAAAACAGAGTGGTAAAAGAAACCTGCTTTTGTGAGTAGTACAACACAAAGATGTACTAACAACAAACCATTATCAAAATGTTGAAAATGCCTCACAAATCATATGCCTGAATTATTACATTTGATGATGCTTGTCACTGATAAAAAATTTAATTATCTGCCTGGAAACACAGGTTACGTATGCATAAGTGCAATAGCACTCCGTGTGACACACACAAGGGTTCATTTCGGTATACCTAGTAACAAATAATGTAGGAAATTTACTGTAGTCTTTTCATAAAAAGCAGTTGAAATCCATACGTTCATTTAGTCCTTTCGGGTTAACCGAATCTAAGCGCTGTATCCAGTAAATCTCTCTTTTGAGTAGGTGTTTAGTGTTATCTCTTCCAGCCTTTACTGGTACCTGTTCGAGAATCAAGAATCTTAATTGACATATATTATGATTGTTAGAATTGAAATGTACAGCAACTGTAGATTTGGGATTCTTATTGCATATATTACTTTTATGTTCAGTTAAACTTATTTTTTTTCCCTTTCTGTTTTGCCCATGTATACTAGAACACATGAGCATTTTAGCAGGTAAATTATGTTGCAGGTGTCTCATGTTGCAGTAGTTTTTTATTTATGTAGAATAGTAGTACCTTTTATGATGTTATTGCAATTTCTGCTGTTTAGGAAGGGTAGAGTTCCTCTGTATGTCAGACCTTCATCTTCATTGACTTTTTCTAGAAGCTGCTTAAGGTTTTTTGTACACTGGTAAGCAAACTGTGGTTAATGTTTAAAGAAGCCATTGAAATATTTCTCTATTTGCAATATAGGCCAATATTTTAAAAAGGTTATCCTAACTGTTTTGCTACGGGTTGAACATTTTGACACAAATACTGATCTGTTTTCTTGTTGTTTGAGTTTGGATTTACTATCTAGTAAACGTACTCTTTCTTTAGCATTCACTTTTTCAATAGATGAATTCAAGATGTAATCAGGGTATCCTCTTGGCTTTAATTTGTTAACCATCGTAATTTGGCTACTTTAGTTAAGTTGTGCATTAGGTGATATGCTTGTTTATCTCAACAGTTGCGAATAAGGTAAATGACTTTTCAGCGACGTTTGGTGGAAACTAGTATAGTGTAAAAAGTTATTCTGATTGGTAGGTTTAGTGTAAACACTGGTGATTAATCAATTGTTTTATATTGTTACTTCTATGTCTAGTAACATGATATTTTTAATGTTTTCATGGTAGAAGTGAACTATATCCTTTCATCTATAGTATTAAGTGTTTCAATAGCTCTCGATAAACTTGTGTCAGTCCCTTTCCAAATAAGGAATATATCATCAATGTACCTCCGGTACATAATCAGGTTCTCAATCCAATTCTGTTTAGTGAGAATATTGTCTAATTCAAACCTATACATGAAAAGATTTGCATACGATTTTGCTGTGTAATTTCCCATGGAAGTGACAGGTAGTTGAATGTAAAACTCTTTACTCCATTTAAAAGAACAATGGTATAATGAAGAGGGTGGAGGTTCCATGGGGATCATTTTTAAACTCTCTTCTTTTTCAGCATCAATTAGAAAAGATTCCACAGCTTGTAAACCCAGGTCATGAGGAATAGACGTATATAAAGATTTCACATCAATGGTACACAAGATCGATTGAGTAGATTCGTCCGTTTTGATATTTTTATAGTATTAGAAAAATCAGTTGTATCCTTTAGATACATTGACATATTTTGTACCAGAAGTTGGAAATGTCTATCTAAATACTTTCCTATTGGTTCGTGGATAGAGTTGACAGTCAAAACAATAGGTCTGAACTGAGGTTTTTCAAGATTTTTATGAATTTTCAGTACCATATATATATATTACATTCTTGACATTTATTATTGTAAAGTAATGTTTTAAAAACATTTCTGGCTATGTATTTAAACATGGAAGTATTTTTTTCTTGTCAACTGTAATATGGATGCACTTGCACTTTAAAATGGGACTGGTCAGAATGCACGGTCAGGTGATCAAGGCCGCTTGGACGGCCGAAACGCGTCTTGACCTGTGAAAGGAAAATAAAATAATGCTGGCACAATAAGTTGCTCCATGCTTGTGATTCCACGCTCAAGCGGTGTTTTCTGTGAGGTGCTGCAGATATTCTACCGGCATTGGATTGCTGCCGGTTCATGGACCCCCTCCCAGGAAGAAGGCTTCGCTGCAAGCAGTCCGTCTGCGGGCTCGTGGTGGTGCTTTGGCAGGGACCCTGGGGGCACTGTTGATGTTCGGCAAAGGAAACAGGTGAAGCCCCCCGGAAACAGCCCAACTATTGGAAGAGCGAGTGCGGTGACTAGCGTGGCAGAGTGGTGATACTGCCTAAAGTTTTAGGAACCGAGGAGGTAACCAGGAGCTCTGCCAAACGCGGTAGGAATGCTTCAATACAAGGACTGTGGCTGTACGGGTTTGGGAGGTGTGCGCACAGTACACAAAGCGGAGAAAAGAATTGGGCTATCGCTTTTGAAACTTGAGGTTGAAATTAGGACGATTAGCTCACAAAAAACTGCAGGTATTATGTGACAAACAGCATATTTTCAATTTTTCCGAGTAACAATGTCGGAAAACGTGCGTAGAGCCCGTGAGCTCGCCGCCGAGGAGATGTTCTCTGATGCCTTGGAGAACGAAGTGAATGCCAATAGAGAAGTAAACATTGAGACTGGAGCAGATTCTGCTAATTTAAAGGATTCCTTCAAGTTGTTAGAAAAATACAAAAGACAAGAACAGTCTAAGTGGTGAGAGGCGCGCTCGTTAAAAAGATATCTTGATGTAGGAAGAAATCCCAGGGGGCTGCGCATTATGTTAGCCCCCAGCTACGAGGCGCCTAACCCCCTAATGATGGCAGAATTGGGTGAATGCAACCTCGTATCCTCCCAACGCTTAGTACAAATCTTGGTAAAATATGCCGAAATTGATGGGGCAGACCTTCAAACAAAAATAGATGCCCTGGAAGACAGTATAAAGCAGTTAGTAGGTGGAGGAGATTCACGCCAAGAAACTAAGATGAGAGAAGACATGATAAGCAAATTGGTGAAAGAAGACGAAAAAATAAAGATGCGGAAAATTTACAAATTCAAAAGAGATCGGGATGATTATGCCAATGTGCAGATTTTTACATTTGCACATCGCTATGACACATTGAGAGCTGCCACAGCAAACAAACGAAGTGGATGCAATAAGGGGACAGAAAAACAGCCAATAGAGCTTTCCTCAATATCCAGCTCAGCACCTGAGAGTGAATCGGATAATGAAGGTGCCAGGAAAACAGCGGGCATTAGTTTAACGTTGGGGGAAGAATTGGACATTTTAAAACAAAGCAGGAGGGACACATTGAGACCACGATTTCAAGGCACAGTGGCAAAACAAAATGCCAGAGGAGAAGGGGGAGACGCCAGGCCCGCAAACAGTGGAGAATCAAAGAAGCGAGGCAGAGGGTATGCCCGAAAGAATCAGTAACCATAACTGAAAAGGAGTTAATGTCAGGTAGTGTGCTTGAAACCCAGGAAACCCAGGAATCTAAATCTATAATCAACCTGGGGACCCTTGATCTATCAGTAGCGGAAACACAACTGTTAAGTTTGGGCATAAGCTTTTGCCCTGAGTCAAGTTTTAACTACACTAGAACAAGAGTGGATATCTATCAATTTATCCGGAAATTGAAGTTAAAGAAATTGCACCTACCAAAGTCAGTTACAGAATATACATCGGACTCATCTTCAGAAAATGAACCGTCTGGACTATTGGTTTCTGATATTAACTAATATCAAGATATGTGTCAATTAGCGATTGGAGATGGAACAACTTTGCAAGAAATTTCAACAATGAGTGGGCAGAAAAAACTAGTCACTCCTTTTAAATTAAAATCTAAGTTTGTCCCCTTAGCAGCGCATGATGGCTTGGATACCTTCAGCGAACATGTAGTGGCACAAATTAAAAAGTTGGCACACACAAGCAATAGAACGAGGAAAAAATATTCAAATCAAGAAAGAAAATATAATCAATTGATTGTTAAATTGCAGAAGGAAGATTTGATAATTCAAAATTCAGATAAGGGCGGAAACATCGTCCTATGGCCATTATGGGTCTATTTAAAGGAAGCATATGGGGGGCGTGGCCAAGATGGCGGCCTGATCGGACGCGTCTCCGTGAGGCTCTCCGGCCCTGAACCCCAAAGCCCTATTACCACGGCGTAAAATACCCCGAAAACGCTGTTTCAATCACCGGGGTCGACACGCTTGCCTTTGGTGCCCTCCCGTAGACGATCCGGACTACGCTGCCTCCTGGAGCCGGGCTGCGCCCGCCTGGAGCCCCCGCCACTATCCATCGCAGAAATGGCGGCCGCAGGCACTTGCCGCCGGGAGTGAGCCAGGACCCCTGCCATCGGGAGCGAAGCGGTCGGAGAAGGCAGGCGCGGACTCCACCAGTGTCTCAGGTGTGCACCCTGCGACTGCGAGGCAAATTCCCACCCGCTACGGCAGACGGGGGCGCCGGCTGGCGGCGGCCCGGACAGCGAGATCACCCGAGCACCCGGCTTGGGGCCCGGTCCGGAGGGTGACCGGGGCCGGATGGCGGGTCCCACTGGAGGGACCCCCGGGAGACCCTCAGACCTCCTGCGAAAGGAACAGAGGCCACCCCCACAGCAGAAAGACTGGGCCTGCACGGGAGTGAGCAAATCGAGCAGTAACAAGGGTCTTGGGCCAAGGGGGCCGCGACCGCACCCGCGATATCATTACACGCCCCTGGAGCCTGGCGGAGCCACCTGCCCCCAGAAGAAAGCTGGAACTGATGAACGCCGATCTGGGGCTGAATTGAGGAGACGCCGGAGGCTGGGCCCGGGGTCCCGTTTTCGGCCCTGGGAGAGTGTGGCACAGACTTCTCCAAGCACTTCAGAGGCGCCTGCTACCCACGACCGCGGCTCCCGCTGGGGCCTTTGAGGAGAGACCTAATCGAGGCAGTGCTCCCCCAGAGCATACATCCGTGACCGGAGTCTGCCGCTTGGGGCTCGGACTTGACGGTGAGACTCCCGCACCCCATATAGGCAAGCAGAGACGCGGCGGACCCTGGTCGGCTCCCCAGCCCACAGCTCTCGAACAGGAGAGAAAGAGATTGCCACCACAACGCCACATTAAGGTACCCCACTGGTCTTCCCCTTGGACATTGGCTCGGGCCTGGGCGGTCAGCCCAGACCCAACTCACCACCAGACGGCCTCCGACTACCCTGACCATGCGGGGCCACGTGACGACTCCAGCCTCCTCCACGCAACAGATCTTAACGGCTCCACGGCTCTCATTGGGACTATCTAACGTCACCATAGTGCCACCTGCGCCCTTCTAGACTCACGCCGGGGTACCCACGGCTCCGTACACCGGCGACATGGCACACTCGAGCCGCTGAGGGTCCCGTAATATCGTGGACCTTCTCCACAAGAACGCGCCAAAGGGGGAGAAGGCCCAGACTGCGCCATCCCCGAAGACCCCAGCTAATCCCCAGGGACAGGATGGTGAATCGGCCCCCATCACCAAAGCTTTCCTAGCCTCCCTCTTTAACACCCTGAGGTATGACTTCTAAACCCTGAAACAAGAATTGGCGGGAGAACAACGGGAGCTACGTCGAGACCTAGACGGCCTGAGCGAACGCGTGGCATCGGTGAAAGAGGCGGACCAGTCCCGCAGCATGGAGGTGGAGCGGCTGCAACAGGAGATTCTCCGTCTTCAAGACCAGCAGGTGGACCTACAGGCACACTCGGAAGACTTGGAGAACCGCTCTTGGCGGAACAACATACGGGTCCGAGGAGTCCCGTTGAAGTCCGAGGGGAACAATATGGCCGGATATCTGCAGTACCTATTCTGGGAGATCCTGGGGGAGTCTGAAGAGTTTGAGATCCGGATCGACCGTGCGCATAGGGTCGGCAAGGCGCGAAGGGCACCGCCCCCCTCCGGACATACTGGCCTTCCTCCCGGATTTCCCCTTGAAGGAGCGTATTTTGAGGGAGGCCCGAGCGAAACAACCAATTCAGTTCCGAGATGAACCCATAGCCCTTTTTCAGGACCTCTCCACCATCACCCTACAGAAACGTAAATCCTTCCGGGTTGCGACAAACTTTCTGAGAGACAACGGTATCCCCTACTCCTGGGGTCACCCATTTTGTCTGATCTTTAGGTGGAACGGATCGCTGCACCAACTCAAGTCACTCCACGACACGTGTACTTTGCTGAACATTGACATGCCGAAGGACACAGGATCTAGGGACGCATCTCCGAGCAGCTCACAAGATGGCCCCCGGCGGAGACCGGGGGAGGGATGGCAGACAGTACGGCAGAAGCGATCCCCGAGGTCCATCGCGAGACCTGACCCGGCTACAGTCGCTCAGGAACAGGAGGCGGCTGTGCAGGAGGTAGCGGACAACACAGCAACCAAACTGTAAGACACTGTTATCTAGGGGAATAACTACGCTCTAAAGCTCTACCTGGGGGGATGGGTCGGGGAGCCGCTGGTTTGGCCGCTACCACGTTACCCTTTACATTGACTTTCTACGGACCTGCGCCAGGCTCAAGTAGGCCCGAGACTTTGAATAGTACTCTACTCAAGGGTTGTTTTGGGGAGATGGGGGGGCATACAGGGGCGTGGGGGTCTGCTTTGTTGGGGTTGGGGAAGTTTTGTGGGGTTGGTTGGGATGGGGGGAAGGGGGTGCCCCAGGAGAGGGAGGGATGGTTGGGTAGGGGGGTTGTCCAGTGCCCCGTTCTACATACAATGGTTGTAGCTCGACCCTGACGTCTCTCACCTCATCAGGCATCCTAAACCGCCAGTTCCAATCCCATCGACACCATGCCACCTACCACTCCTAAAATCTTAACGCTGAATGTGCGGGGTCTCAAAAGTCCGGTCAAGAGGCGTGCTGTACTGTCTCTGCGAGAAAACTCACGGGCAGACAAATGTCTTCTGCAAGAAACCCATTTTTTGACGCGGGACTGCCACCGGTTGCGGTCCCGAAAAATCCCCACTCAACTCTTTTCCTCTTGCCCCAATAAAACCGGCGGAGTGGCGATCCTAGTGGCACAGGCGTTTAAGGGTAAAGTCTTACATAAATGCGCTGAACAGAAAGGGAGGCTGTTGGCGTACCGCTTTGCTCTGGGGGACTGCTGTTCATCATTGGGTCCATTTATAGTCCCAACGAGGGCCAAGAGCGCTTCCTTCACTCCGCCCTTTCAGACATCACCGCCCCCCCAGACAGACACATCATATTGGGTGGGGACTTTAATATGGTATTTAACACAGCTTTAGATAGGTCTGCACAACGCTCTCCCCAGGCTGGGGCTTTCTCCTCCGAATGTACAGACCGACTCACTGAACTAGATCTCCATGACCTTTGGCGCCGCTCTCACCCACATGACAGAGAATACTCCTATTACTCTAAAGCACATAAGACCTATGCTAGATTGGACCACCTTCTGGTCTCTGGTCCGGTCTGTACATTGGCCACTTCGACAGAGATAGGGGTGCTTTCACTCTCGGATCACACGCCAGTCACCACCACCCTTGCGCTGCCACCTACCTCTACTCCCCCCAGAGTGTGGCGCCTCCGAGACACTTCACTACATAGGAAAGAGGTAGTAAAACGCATTCAGGAAGCAATCCGCGACTATCAGTCCCATAATGCTAACGGTGATACAACACAGGCGACACAGTGGGCAGCTATGAAGGCTATCTCTGCAGTGGAGAATAAAGATAGACAGCTCAAGCGTGACAAACTCACCCACCAGGTGCGGGAGTTAGAGCGCATCCATCAGCGGACGGGGGCATCCCGAATCTGGAAGCAGCTTAAATCGGCCAGGCACCTCCTGTCCGCACTGGATACAGACCGTGCGGAATACGCAGCCCTGCGGCTGCGACATGCCTACAACACGGGAGGGGACAGGTGCGGTAGGCTGCTAGCAAGCACGGCACCAACAGACGGTGAAAGAGCTTTCTCGCTCTGATGGGGCAAGCCGGGGAAAAACAGGTCTAAATGCGGCTCGTACCGTCCAATCTCGCTGCTGAACATCGACCTCAAACTGTACACGAGCATACCGGACCACCAAACGGTCGAACACACCAAAAGGGTCACTCACCTTATAGAGAAGGGTGCTACTGGCGGTTGATGCCGAAAAGGCATTTGACCGCGTCCACTGGCCGTATCAAGAGATGGTCCTGCAGAAAATTGGCATTGGCGAAAAGTTCCGCACCTTCATCTTCAATTGCTACACATTTCCTACAGCAGTAGTCCGAGTTCACGGCTACAGCTCCCGGAGCTTTCCCATCGAGAGGGGCACGAGGCAGGGCTGCCCTCTGTTGCCCCTGCTCTTTGCCCTTTACATGGAGCCACTAGCCCAAAGGATCCGCCACAACCCCGCGGTGACAGGGATAAAATGTGGTGGCTACACTCATACCATCAGCGTTTATGCGGATGATGTCCTGCTCACACTTGATAATCCACGGACGGCCCTCCCCGCAAGCCTAGCGGAACTAGAGAAGTTCGCGGCAGTGGCCGGCTTCAAGATGAATGCAGATAAATCACTGGCCCTTGACCTTTCCCTGACACCCTCAATTAGGGAATACCTGCAGACTACCCTTCCCCTCCGGTGGGCGTCTAAGGCTGTGCCTTACCTGGGGATCCTACTGACCTGGAGTTACTTTATGATTATATGTTTTTATTGTCATCTATATTCATGAATGTATTGCTTTTGTCACTATATGTATGATTTTGAGAATTTATAGTGGAATATGATATGTGTGTTTTGGTTTTAATGAACTGTTTTTTTAGCCCTATCATATAGTTTGCCTGTCTATATGATTTTTAATTAATACATATTAAATTTATATACTGTATACAATTTTAGTCTTTGTTTATTTTTCACACTTGCTAGTTTAAACGAATTTGGTCGTCTAAAATATGCAGATGTCCTAGGTTTTGTACACACATAGATCCTACTGACCTCCACACTCTCTGCAATGACAGCAGTTAATTACGCCGCACTCCAGGAGAAGGTCCGTGGGGAACTAGACCGGTGGAGAAGCCTTCCCCTCTCGTGGCTGGGCAGAATTGTGGCTGTGAAGATGACGATTCTGCCTCAAGTTCTATACCTCTTCCGTGCATTGCCGCTTCACCCACCCATGAGGTGGATCCAGCAAACGCAGGCAGATCTCTCCCGCTTCATTTGGCAAGGCCGGAAGCCAAGGATGCGAAAGAACCTGTCCATGCTTGCCCCAGAGGAGGGGGGTTGGGAATACCGGACCTACGCAAATATTTCCAAGCAGCGCAACTGTGATGTTTGGTAGAATGAAGCAGGTGGGAGTCCGAGAAACCCTGGCTATTCCAGGACCAAGCGATAGCGGGACGTCCACTTCAAGAAATCCCATTCCTTCACAAAGCAGCCCATCCGGCTAATCTCTACGCTTCATTTATTACACGGGTCCCGTTGCGAGTGTGGGACGCCACTAATGTGGAACACGATCTCACTACCTCCCCCTCACCGCTAACACCTATAGTCGACAACCCAGACTTCACCCCGGGTATGGCGAAGGGAGTTTACGCCCACTGGCGATCGGCAGGATGCCGCTGCCTCTGCCATATATATGGCCCGGAGGGGGTGCTCCCTTTCCCCCTCTTCCGACAAGAATACAATTTCCCTGAAACGGAACGCATGCGTTACCTTCAGGTTCGCCACTGGGCCCTACAGCCGCAGGTGAGGGAGACTGCGGACTGACTCGTACGAGAAATTGCTCCTGACTCGCACCTCAGACTCCAAACTCATATCTGACATTTACAAATTCCTTCAACCACAATCAACCCATCTTTACAATCCGGGAAGGGAGCGCTGGGAGAGGGACTTGGGCAGGACCCTGAGCCACAAAGAATGGAGCCACATATCCTACCGAGCACGACACTCGGCATATCACTCAGGGCTGACTGAGACACTAACTAAAGTGACCACATACTGGTACTATACGCCGGAACGCATTCATGAAATGGATCATAGCAAAGACAAAAGTTGCTGGAGGGGTTGCGGACAATTAGGCACCTTACTGCACATCCTATGGGACTGCCCTCTGATTCGACCGTATTGGACGCAGGTACTTGATGACGTAGATACACACTTCCACACTGAATTGCCCCGCTTTCCTGCCTACATTATACTTGGGCTCCCCAACCCCCTAACTTACCCCCTACGCTCTCGGAGAGGGCGCCAGATGGCAATTGCACTGGACTCGGCGATCCAAAACATCTTGATACACTGGCGCACTGCAACTACCCCTTCCACTACAGGTGGGCTCCACCGACTATGGGGGGTGTTAGGGATGGAGAAGATGTCCCTCACAATAGCCGGGGACACAGATCAATTTGAGGAGCTGTGGCAGCCATTCCGCACTCTACTGATCACAGAATTCAGAGAACTTACGTGCCCATGGTACCTCCACTTATTACGCCTCTCGAAGCCGGAGGGCGAGGTCTAGCGCTGGAGGGCAAGGGCGAGACTCCGATCGGAGGCCTGATGAGGCAACACAGGAGGGGATTGACTTGGGCACTGGACGGGGGGGGCGGGACAGGGGTTTTCGGGAGTTGAGTGGAGGGGGTATGGGAGTTTTCACCTGGTTGACAAGCCGCACTTTTCCTTCCGGAGCAACGCAGCAACAGATCTAATGAGTACTGGACTTTCTTAAAGCTTCTCCCGTGCACTATCTGTACCTTTCCTATGTACATTATTGATGCTGATGTTGTACTGTCTACCCTGTGTGACTTGCCTTTCAGGTGCAGTTTTCAAATAAAAAGAGTTAAACCTAAAGGAAGCATATGGACAACTGAAACCCAATGTTATAGAAAGAGTACTCCACTGAAATATAGGGCAAAACAGGAAACACTGTTCAAAAGTCTGTTAGCGTGGAAAGGTTTGGGTCTCCTTTGTGGGGATGAATACAAATTCATCAAAAAAGAACACCCACTAGTACCGTATATTTACTTTATACCCAAGGTCCACAAGAGTTTAACTGCACCACCGGGTAGACCCATTATTGTAGCGTTTGAGTGGCCTTTGGAAAACCTTTCAAAATATATCGACTATTTTTTACAGACACATATAAAGAAATTGGAGTCCTATGTCCAAGATACTAGTGACTTTATTGGTAAATTTAAGAACATTAAATGGAGCTCTGATTTATTGTTGGTTACATTGGATGTGAGTTCCCTTTATACATGTATAAAGCACAGGGACGGGTTACAGGCATGTGAATATTTTCTAAGTACCAGACCATTGGAATTTGCACATCACACGAAAATGCTGCTAGATGTGTTGTCCTTTTGTTTAGAAAATAATGATTTCCTTTTAATGGCCAATTTTATCAGCAGGTACAGGGCGTAGCCATGGGGGCCAGTTTCTCCCCCAGCTATGCTTGCCTTTTTATAAGCTGGTGGGAGGAACTGGTCCTCAGGCGCGAGTTCGAATACAACTGCATCCATAACATACTCTCCTCAATGCGTTTTATCGATGACCTTTTTATTGTTTGGTGTTGTACAGAAGAGAGTGTGTTGAAATTTATAGATGAAATCAATGTGAATGATCTTAATTTAAATTTTACATCTAATATTAGCAAAAGTGCTCATCCCCCACACTTGACAAAAAGTATACCATATGAGGAGATGCTCTGCATCCGACGTATATGTAGTGACCCCATTGTTGTGAAGGAAAAGCAGTTGGAGAGCCTTGCCAGATTCCTAGATAGAGGTTACAGCTATAGAGTGGCAGATGCCGCAATGAAGAAATCGCAAGTGAAGCCGAGGGAGGAACTCCTTGAATATAAATCTAAGATTACACAGGGAGATGTAAACAACAAATTTGATCCTGTACGACTGATTCTAACATATTCAAAACAAGGAAGGGAATTGAGGAGCATTATCAGACACAATTGGCACTTTATCCAGAATGATCCTGTGATCGGTGACCTAATGCCCTCAAACCAAGCTATAGCTTTTCTAAAAGCAAAAAGAATAGGCAATATGTTAGCTAGAAACAGTCAGGAGAGCTTCAAGAAGGACAATTGGCTACCATCTGGAAGGGGTTTTTACAGATGTCTAACTTGTAAGGCCTGTCAGTTTGATACAAATACTAAAGCATACATAACAACATTCTCCGGGACTAGAAGAGAAATAAAACAACACCTAACTTGCAAGACAGAATACTGTGTCTATGTCCTGGAGTGTGAGTGTCATCTAAAATATATAGGCAGTACCAAACTACAGGTACACAAATGAATCTTGCAACACCTAAGGGCAATCACAAATGAGGACCAGAACTATCCTGTTGCAAGACACTGTGAAGCTGTTCATAACAGTAACCCCAAATGTCTCCGATATTATGTTAATGTTAATGTTATAGGGCATTTGTACAAGCGCACGGCTACTCTGAGGAGTGTCCCGGCACTAAAAAAGGTTAAACAAAAGATCCAGAAGAGAGAGACTGAACGTTTACTCCTACTTATACTAAACTCGAATTATTGATGGAACAGCCAGGTTTTCAACTGGCGTTGGAAGCTCAAGAGTCCTGCTTCTTGTCTTAAAGACAACAGGAGCCTATTCCACATTCTTCTCACTACCACCTGAAAGGAGTGTCCTCCCTTCCTAGCCAAGCAGAATTTAGGTACCCACAGCAGATGTTGGGTAGATGACCTCAGGGCCCTGGCTGGGTTATAGGGCAAGATACATTTCCTGATATACTGAGCCCCACTGTTATGCAGAGCCTTAAAGGCCAACTCAAGTGACTTAAAGGCGACTCTGTTCCTTACTGATAGCCAGTGGAGTGTTTTCAGATGATTCGTCATGTGGGTTCTAGGCTCAACCATGGAAACTGCTCTGGCAGCTGAGTTCTGAATAACCTGAAGACGGTTCAGTAAGTACTCAGGGATGCCCAAATAGAGTACATTGGCATAGTCCAGCCTAGACATTATCAAGGCCTGGACCACTGTCTTTCTATGGGCCAATGGTAGTAATGGTAAGAAATTCCTCATCATTTTTAGCATCCTAAAACGCATTCCAGCCACTGACTGCACCTTTATCTTCATGGAGAGATCTGAGTCCATCATCATTCCCAGGTTCTTAACTGTAGTGACAGGACTAGCAGGAGCCGGTTGATCCGATGGCCACCATTTCTGTCATTCATCACCTGGGGTATGACCGAAGAAAATAATTTCCGTTTTAGCGGAATTACAGGATAATTGGTTCCCACGGAACCAGTCAAACATGGCACTCAGACACAAATATATTTGGTTTTCATCAAACGGCTCACCTTTTTCATAGGTAAACAGAAGTTGTAATTAGTCGGCATAGGTAAGAACCGTAGCCCCTAAACTCTCAGCCAACGGGGACAGAGGTGACATAGATATATTGAAGGGAGTGGGGCTCAACACTGAGCCCTGAGGCACTCCCACACTCAGTGCAGGGATATCCTCTGTAAAGGGAGGTGCCCAAACCACCTGCCGACGTCTCTCCAAATAGGAAGATAACCACCTTGAAACCGTGCCCCCGATTCCACATTCCTCCAACCTCTAAAGGAGTCGCCCATGGGCACGGTATCAAAAGCTGCAGAGAGGTCCAGCAGTATCAAGACTGCTTTACCCCCTCGATCCAGCGTACCTTTGATATTTTCTGAGACCTCAAGTGAAGCGGTTTCAGTGCTGTAATTAGCCCTGAAACCCGACTGGCTGGAGTGAAGAACATTGGTGGCCTCAATAAACTTTGTAATAACCTTATTTACATGCTTCTTCAAGGTTTTAGCGAAAAAAGGGAGCAGGCTTATATTACTGGCCACCAAAGGATCCCCTGAGGACTTCTTCAAAAGAGGTATAATTTTTCCCACTTTCCATCTGGCCGGGACCTGTCCACTAGACAAGGAGAGGTTCAGGACAATATTCACAGCAGGATTTAAAACTTCAGCGACACCAGCTATTATCTTAGCTGGGCAAGGATCTATAGGGGACCCAGATTTTAATGTCTTCATAATAGTAAGTGAATTATCCAGAGACATCGGGGGTAACTCTAGCAATAATTCTTCGCTGAGGTCTTCCTTCGGAAGGAAACTATCGTTCCGATTCAGAGCACCAGGCATATCAAATGAATCTTTATTGTTGTGAAAAAAATTCAGCAATCTGAGTGGTCCATTTGAGGGTAGGAGCGAAAGGTCTTTGAGTGACTATAGGTGAAACAAAGTCCTTTACAATCTTAAAAAGCTCCCTGCCACTATTACTGGCTGAATCAATTTTAGTGGTCAGGCACCTCATTTTCTCCTCGCCTACCTTAAGATAGTGCGCTTTAAGTGCCAATTTATATGCCTGTTTGTTCTCGGAATCAAAACCTTTCCTCCATCTGCGTTCCAGACATTTACAGGCACTCTTACTTTTTTTCAGGGCTTTTGTAAACCAAGGAGCAGAAATAATTTCTCTAGAGGTCCTATGTACTCTAGGAGGGGCAAGATACAATGCCCAATTCTGCAACCACTCCTCGAGACTAGATGTAACGTCTTCAAGAGGCCCTTCTCCAGGAATCGGATGAGAGTCCAATATATCAGCCAAAGCGTCGGAGTAATACGTTTAAAGGATCTTAATTCCTTAATTTTTTTCCCAACCTTGGATAGAGACCTGGAAGTAGCTTTCTCCATCTGAAATGTTAACATAAAATGGTCAGACCATGTGATGGGGAGGGGATCATCAAGGGTAATATGACATGTGGAGAAGATCTGGTCCAGAGTATGCCCTTTTTCATGGGTGGGAGATATAACATACGATGACATACTTAAAATATCCAAACATTCACATAGCTTCTTGGGATCAGGGTCTTCGTTTTGATCAAAATGGAGATTAAAATCTCCAAGTACCAGACATTGCCTGAATCTCGTAGCAATAGGTTCTATAACAAGGCCAAAGGTCTCTAAAAAGTGTCCCGCCGTCCCTGGAGGTCTATATATATAATTACCCCAGCCATAGACTGGTGGGCGGAGATTTATAGAAGAGAGCCTAAACCTTCTGCACTCTCGAGGCCAATGATAGGTATAGGTGAGCAAGGGAGGGAGTTCTTAAATATAATTGCTACACCTCCTCCTCTATTGCCTAATCTATCATTCCTAGTTATCCTATAATTTGGGGGTATGGCATTCGCTAAGGTGGGGTTGGATCCCTCATGAAGCCAGGTCTCGGTAATGAATAAAATATCCGGCTTGGCTTCAACTAGTAAGTCAAAGATTTGGAATTCATGCTTCTATACAGATCTGGCATTGATAAGCATAGCCTTTAGCTTTTCCTCACTAAAGACCAACGAGGGTGTTTGTAATATAGGAATGCGATCATTTCCTGCTAAGACTCTTCCCTTTCCCCCAGAACAGGCAACCTCCCAGTTGCAGGTGTCACATCGCAAGTGCTCCAAGTCAGTAGGTAGCGTTATAGAAGGACAACATTCGCTCCAGTTCCCAATCTTCATCAGCTATCTCTGCTGTATCTGAGCAATGGTAGATTCTTACCACAGTGACCTCCTAACGTACGGGCAGTATCTCCTGCGCCGGGTGCTTTTGGGACGCTGACTGGCGCAGACGGGCTTGCCTTTGGCCCGCCAACGTCGTGCCCGCTGAGCGCCTCCCCCTGCTCGCTAGGGTAGCGTCCCTCTTTATCCCCTCCAGAGCGACTAGACCGCCCGGCAGGAGGAAAAATGGTGTCTCGGGCGTGCAGTCTGAGCAATCTGCCCCCGGTTCGAGTCCCCCGTACTGACTGTAATACACCGCCCCAAATTCAATTCCCACACACAGCAGAAATGAACACAGTATAACAGTTTAAAATAGCAGCTGGGGAAGTATTTCTAAAAATTGTGCAAGATAGACAGAATTAAAAAGACGATCTTTCAAGTGAGTAGAGGCAGGGGAAGCGTCTGCTCTCAGCTAGGGTCTTGCATGCTGCTATAGAAGCCATCCCATTGACAAAGATGGGAGGGGATAGGGAAGCCTGACTTAGATGAACAGAGACCAAGTATATCTTGGAATTCGATTCTAAATAGCCAGGGGGGTTAAATGCAACAGAAGATCTCCATACATTTTTGTGATTGATTTTAAGACCCAGTATTGATTCAATCTGCTCATTTAAGGATTCCGAAAGTGTAGAAACCTTTATGTATAAACCAGCTAAAACCTCTGAAAATTAATAAAATACCACCCTTATCTGTTTAATAGAAGAGAGAAGATTATAAAACTAACACATTTGAATGTCCTGTATGAGATGTGATTTTTATGATTGATTTTAAGACATTTCCGGTAGTTTTTATCTATATGTCTTCTTATTATTGTTTTAGGTATGTCGCAGGGTGATATCTATTGTGGTTTTAATATAGGATTCGCTAATTTGCACACTCAAAAACATTTCTGGCTATGTGTTTAAACATGGAAGTATTTTTTTCTTGTCAACTGTAAAATGGATGCACTTGCACTTTAAAATCAGGTTGGTCAGAACGCACGGTCAGGTGATTAAGGCTGCTTGGATGGCCGAAACGCGTCTTGACTTGTGAAAGGAAAAATAAAAAAATGCTAGCACAATAAGTTGGTCCATGCTCATGATTCCGCGCTCAAGCTGTGTTTTCTGCGAGGTGCTGCAGATATATATATATATATATATATATATGTATATATACGTATATATATATATATATATATATATATATATATATATATATATATATTAATCCAGGTTTTGCCCAGGTTATGTCTTCCAAGCGCTCTTATGGCGGTGCGTACCGAGTGTAGCAGAGCCATGCTGCCTGTCGTAGAGTCCGTTTTGCCGAAGCAGTTTCTTGCGCACTCCCGGCACTTTTCCAAATAACGACCATCACTTCAATACAGTTTCTGTTATTTAATGTTCATAACAGCTCCACCCAGCAACACTGCTCTACACGTTTCGGTCTCGCAGAGACCTTGATCACAGACTTCTGTTACCATTCGTTTGGCTGTAAATGTGTTATAAATAAAAAGTGCAATAACAAAAAAGGGGTTAGTGGAAGTGGTTTGGTTCACACAGTGACATCATTTCCTCTGATCACCACTAAGAATTCTGGTATATGGAGTATATATATAATTTTCAATTTCTAGCGAATCCCTGATTAGTGATGTTAACATTTAAGCTTGTAAATTGTAATTATGTACGCTTGATCCCTCCAGTGGGTACTTTGGCATATATCATTCTGTTAAGCATATTATATAGATTACCTTGTTATGACCCTCTGGTGGGTATCTTTATGGTGAGATTCTCGACATTTCCTCTATAATAGCAATTTAATTCTTGGGCATCTAATCATTGATTAGGCCATCTACTGTGTCATTTGTATACAGGGTGAAATAATGTGTTCGTGTATAAAACAAAGTTAGAACAATTTCTTATTAAAATCGTTTTTGTAAAGGGAAGAAAGTTCATTAGAGTTCGATTAGAGGGCTTGTCATGGTGTCAATCGGATGGTTCAGAGATGATAATGCAATTACTCATCCTGGTTCAGCCCATGGGGGTCAGTGTTTGGAAGTTCAGGATGTGTTTGGACTCCTTTTGTCTCAAAGTCTTTTCGTGGTCCCCAGCATGCAATGCTCAGTGCCGGCTTGCATGCTGGGACATTGAGTCCGATTTGGAGAAAGTCATTCCTCATAGTGAGTCCCTTTTGTGATTAATTATTGTCTGAGCAATGACGAAGCATTAAAACACCCTCCAGGGGGCCCCCAAACGTCATTCCGGTATTATTAACTTTCAGCTGCTGCACTTACCGCGGCATTGGCACAGTTCCTGGTTGCCGCGCTGTCTCTCCTTCCAGTATTGGGATGGTGCAACCTTTCACGGCAGGGCAGCCGTGTGATTTATTTTATCCAAAGGCCCAAAAGCTTAAAGATGCACACCCAGCAGCTGTCACCAAACAGGCTTTATTTACTTCCGAAAACCGGCATTTCATTTCAGGTAAAATGTCATTTTCTTCAGCCTACGCGTTTCGAGGGTATGCATTTTTAAGCTTTTGGGCCTTTGAATAAAATATATCTATATATATATATTCACTTAAAAAACCATAGGTTTCAGGCCTTATATAGTTAGGAATTAGCATTTAAAAAACCATTGAAATTGCTCCTATATAGTTAGTTGTACTAACTATATTTCGCGCACCCGCAATCCACTGCTGATGATGTCACATATTACATTATTCATGACATAGTCAGTGACATCACTGATGACATCACTGATGACATCTCAAATGACATCACTGATGACATCACTGATGACATCTCATTTGACATCACTGATGATATCATTCATGTGATAATACGATGCACCTCCTCACACTCTGATATAACCTTTGATACACAGTACGCGTACCCTATGCATACGGTGCGCGTACCCCGCGATTATTTATTTTTTTGCCCTTGGGGGTCCTTTTGGGACCCCCTGAGAAGGGCTAGAGGGTTGGGGGGTCTCTACCCTGCCCCCTTTTTGTGTTTTCCACTCTTGTTTTGGGCTCTCTTGTGCCTCCGTTCTCCTGAAAAACAAGATGGTGACCAACACTTCCTGGTTTGGACAGTTTAGAATGTTGACAGTCGACTGCCAGCCAATCAGAAACTCGCTCGCGCACGTAAGGGTATGCGCACATACGGTGCACGTATGGTGAGCCCATATAGATATATAGATATATAATTTGATCAAATTCAATTTTCTCAACAACTACTGGAGGGATTTTCACCAAATATAGAAAAGGCACTACTGCATACCTGTCCCTACTATTTTGCCAAATTTGGTGTAATTCCGTTCAGCCGTTCGGGCTGTAGCCGTGTCTAAAGGTCCCATCGAAAATGGCATTTGAAAAATTTTCAAATTCAATGTTCTCAAGAACTACTGGAGGGATTTTCACCAAACATAGCAAAGGCACATCTGCATACCAGGCCCTACCATTTTGCCAAGTTTGGTGTAATTCCATTCAGCCGTTCGGGCTGTAGCCGTGTCTAAAGGTCCCTATGGAAATTAACATGGAGAAAACACATTTTGGGACCCCCCTTTCGGCCCCCACTTGACGAATGCCCCCGAAACTTTCAGGGAAGGAGCGGAGCGGAGCTGGCCAAAATTCTGGAAAATTACATACAGATTCCTCATTCGGCGACAAAGTTATTCCCAATAGAATGTTGAGCGCATATAGATATATAATTTGCTCAAATTCATTTTCTCAACAGCTACTGGAGGGATTTTCACCAAATATAGAAAAGGCACTACTGCATACCTGTCCCTACCATTTTGCCAAGTTTGGTGTAATTCCGTTCAGCCGTTCGGGCTGTAGCCGTGTCTAAAGGTCCCATAGAAAATGCCATTTGAAAAACTTAAAATTCAATTTTCTCAAGAACTACTGGAGGGATTTACACCAAACATACAAAAGGCACTGCTGCATACCAGTCCCTACCATTTTGACAAATCTGGTATAATTCCGTTCAGCCGTTCGAGCTGTAGCCTTGTCAGAATGTCCCTATGGAAATTAACATGGGGTAAACACGTTTTGGGACCCCCCTTTTTTCTCGGCCCCCGCTTGAGGAATCCCCCCCAAACTTTCAGGGAAGGAGCGGAGTGCAGCGAGGCAAATTTAAGGAAAATTACAGGCAGATCCCTCAATCGGCGCCATAGTTATTCCCAATAGAATGTTCTGAATTTCCTATGGTAATTAGGTCCTAACTATATATACCACCTGGCGACCACCAGTAGGTAATATCCATATCCATATATATATATATATATATATATATATATATATATATATATATATATATATATATATATATATATATATATATATATATATATTCATTTCATTTTAATCTTTATTTCGGCTCGTTCGGCCATAAAAGGTACATAAACAACAACAATACATTTTGCACAGTGGATACAACATACCAGTGGGAAGCAGAGATATACAATTCATCAATTAGTACAATAAAATCATCCAAATTGAAAAATAAATAGCTATAAATCAAATATTTTGAATAGTACCACCACCGGCCAGGATCAGGGCAACCTAACCTACATGCAAAGTGCACCCATTTATTGTCTACAAGTCAAGGGCCAAGTTATATATTAATCCAACACTCCGTTTATTTCATGCTCGCGAACGACAGAGAAACGGACACTTGCTTGTTTCCTCTCGAAGCAGTTATTTACTTTTTCAATTATTTTCCGTGAACTGCCATGTGTAACCAGATGGGTTTCGGCGAACGCAGTCGCCTTGCTCACTGGAACTAAAGTGCTGAGTGACCCAACATTTTTTTGTTTATATATATATATCTATATCAAACAGAAGTTGCTTGCGTGTTGAAGAAAGCCACCAAACAGGTAAATAATAATAGCCACATTTAATATTCGTTACAGGGAGCATTCAGGAACATGTACAGGTTTTCACCGATTTTCATTCCAGCAATGTCCGACGCGTTTCGTGTTTGAAAAACACTTCTTCAGAGACACTGGATGCCGAGTACACTCACGGCGGTTTCAGAGCACCACTTAAATGTTCATAAACCACCTCCCAAGTGGGCATGGCCGCAGCAAAGCCCGATGGTCTTTGTAGTGCTCTCTCCTACTTCAACACGGGTTTAAGTAGGAGAGCACTACAATACACAGCCTCCCACAACAACCACAAGGGGTCAAATACACGCATCACCCACAAAGGTGACAAAACAAATGTCACCCACAACCACCATAAATAGTGGTAGGCAAGAGAGGCTACTCACACACACACCCAAAAGTGAGATAAAGACACACTCACAAGAACACAAGGGGATAAACCAGGGTGACTTCAAGCATGAAAAACAGGTCAACTGCACCATCACAGGTGGTAATACAGTGTGACCAAACCTCAAAAGTCACTCACACACTCCCCAAAAGAGTGACCAACTCACCACAAACCATAACACCTAAAAAGTGAGGGACAAAATAGCCTCCCAAACCTAAACACGGTTGTATACCTTACACACCACAATTAGTGAAGTGCCCCAAAGTACTCATTTTAAATTAAACATTTCCCAAAAGAACGGACATTTTGTCAACTGCCCAAAAAGTCAACGTAGGCAGATGTCTCAGGAAAGATATGCCAAAATAGCGGGTTGACACAGAGTTGAATCCTTGAAAAGTCATTGCTTGCAGAACACCAAGGAATCCAGATCCCCGATTCACTGTGTCTCTATTTTTTCCTTTCTATGGTGCCGAGGTGCTACATAGCCACTAGATGCACTGTTGAATCATTTCTATAAATTGAATGTTGATTAGTAAATCATAAACATAAGAACGTTTGCATTTTATTTGATCCACATTGGTGAAAATGATACCTAGTCCACTGGGCTGTAACAATGTCTCCGGTCATGTCTTGAAGATCTTAAACTTTATTTAAAATTAATAACTTGGGTGGCAGTGATAAACTGCAAGGCAGAATGCCACCGAACACTTCTAACTTTATTATGCACCAGTGGGGCCAAACACAAAGTGGCGGCATGTAGCACAATGGAGAGTGTAGTGCCCCAGAGTCAGTTAGCATTCTAGTGCTAACAATGTAATTACACTAAACACCCACCCACCACTGATGTCACTGGTCAGGTGACACAGCTCTAATAAAAGTGGCCGAGCGCTCGTGTTCGGGACCAGTTACACCCAGTATCCAGTGCTTATGTCTCTTTGGCTTGGCATCTTAGGACAGCCAGCCAGACTTGTGCATTTTAAAGTACTATAACATAGCTGTCTTAGAAAGCTGGGTTAGAGAAAGCTCAGGCCTCCAGTGCTTTTAGGAGCACTGGGAGAACTTGCACTATCCAATCCTGGCTGTGCTTTCATGCTGAGAGAGCAACGCCAGGATTGGGTAGTTCAGTTTGCTGCTTCTGGAGCTTCCTTGGAGAAACCCGAGGGAGGAGGACATTGTGCTGCAAAGGTAAGTGAATTTATGTCTTTATATTTTGTGGGTCTATTTCTAAAGGAGGCATCTAAATATTTAGAAGAGCTGGTGGTTTGCCTTTTCCCCACAAATATTTCAAAGGGAGGCAACCAGAAATCCTGTCAAAGGGGCATCAGAAATCAACACACACCAAATATAAGGGTTTCGCCGTAAGTGTTAAGTATTTTTGTAACAGGAAATTGAATGTAAAATTACAATCAAAGAACTAATCTTTTTTGTTTTTTTATCTGTCTATCTATCTCTCTTTTGCAGCGCCCACTCATGTTAATATTTCTTAACACGGAGATCTATTTTGTAATTTAAGTTGTACTAACCATCACCGTATTCATGAGCAATGTATTATCAGAGTAGAATATTAGGGAAAACACAGCTCACTAGCAACTGAGTAGCCTCCAAGGACTTAAGAAAATACGGACTACTAAAAAAAGTGCTGACAAAATTGTTAGATAGGGCACCACAAAGAAATTAATCATGAGCATTTTACATGTAACAAATGATTTTAAAAAGCACCCAGGCCATAAGTTCTAGGTCTGTTCTAGAGTCACAATCCAATGGTTCTTTTTCACAGCATGAAAGTGTAAAGGGGTAAACATTCATTCATTTACAGCCAATTACTAATTGGTTAACTTGGCTATATAATAACTCACAAACAACTAGATAGAGGTAGTTAGTTTATTACAAAGCTAAAAACAACTGGACCTGGAGACACCTCAAAACGAGTGTATAAAAATACAAACGAATTAGCATGAAGACAAATCGCTGTATCCAATTAAAACGATGAAACATAAACAAAACTATCACTTCAAGAAGTAGAATACAGAGAAACACAAAGCATGAGTCCAAGTTCCACTGCATTGCGGTTTGAAGAGTAAAACGCATTAAATCTATCCCTACTCTATCACTAAGGTGGCATCCCTACCTAACATTTCAGTAAAAGAGTTAGGTGTCACTGCATGGAACTTTCCTAAGAAGTCTCTCCACAATGAAAGCAAACACAAGATGATGATGGACGGAGTGCTGAAACCTTTTAGACACGCACCTCCAGTCACAGATCTTGATTGAATCCATCATGGTTCTTTAGCCCAGTTCAGACCCACCTATATGTAAATCAGCCTTGACCCTGTGCCTCATGGGAACATTGCAGTCCACCAGTCCCGGGATGCTTGGTACCTGTCCAGTAAAGAGATGCCTTGGCAGTTTGGGCTTGACTATTCCCATGAGGAATAAGGTCAAGACTGATTTGCAAATGGCTGGCTCTAAACTGGGGTGACGAACTAAGCTAAAGAACGATGATGGATTCAACCCAGGTCTGTGACTGGGGTGAGTGTCTGAAAAGTTTCTTCTCTTCGTCCATCATCTCCTTGTGTTGGCCTCTATCACAAATACAGGGCTAGTTCTGAGTAGCTCTCTTTCTAAAGTTAAAAAGGAAAAGGGCTACTTTCCCTAACTCCAATATCCAATTATTAGCAGGTAATAATCCCAAGATGCACCTTGGATCACGCCATCCACCCCGGTAAGGTTCTGAAGCTACTTTTTCATGATTTCGACAGTGTACTTTCATCGCTACAATTGGTCCTTGGTTCCGAGGCCTTCTCCCATGTGAAACGCAATGACCTTCCTTCATCGACCCCGGGCACATGATTATAACTTTTTCTCTCCTTGTCTGACTAGTTTAAGCAAAGACATTAATCTATCCTAGAGAGCGCTTCCTATCCTGCAACACAAAACATGGGAAAGAACAGACTCACAATTCACATGAAATTCAACATTTAATCCAAAGCGAGATTTGTCAGGGACTTGAATTTCAGGTCTACGATTTATTTAGCCAACGTAGGAACCCACTACCTGAAATAACAAAATTAATCAATTGCAATATAAATGAATACATCTACCACATATAGTAATAACATTACTTTAAACACATTTAGCATATAAATGGTGTCAGTTACACAACACAGGCCCTACACTTTAACGTTTCTGCTAGTTACATTTATATCCCTATGTTGATTATTCATGTTTCTTGGCAGTGGTCTAGAATACACCACATTACTATGTTAATACATTCCACAAGTGTACCACTTCATGTTTTCTAACACTGGATTATATGTAGATGTATTCTACATGTGATTATAATGCACCCCTACAACGTAAGTGAAATTTCCGCCACATCAATTTGAAATTTCGTGGGCTGCGTTGTGTACAGGAGAACTACTTACAGGAAGCTGGAATGCAGGCTTGAGCTTCTCACTTCCAGAACATCTAGTAACCGCCTGCTCTACTGCTGGCTTTAACTGCTCATTTCCTGAACACCTGGTACCCGTCTGCTCTACTGCTGGATTGTGATGCTCACTTCCTGAACACCTAGAAAATGTCTACTCCTGTTGCCTACTTCTAGGCACCTAGGAACAACCTTGGGTACTGGACGCCAGTGTTGCTCACTCTTCGAATACAAGACAATGTCAGCGCCTGGTGCTCACTCTTGGGACACCTAACAAGAGACTGCAGTGCTGTTGGTTTGTGCTGCTCACTATCAGGACACCTAGTAAGAGCCTTTGAACACCCAGCATTGACAAAGCTGATGGGTATGGCTTTAATGTCCCAATGCAAGCTAAGGGTCTTTGTGAATATCTGTGCTTGCTTGTGTTGATTTGTTTGTTACAGAGATCCTTTTGTTACCTTTAGGTCACAAGTTACTATGTTGGTAAAATTGTTGCATGAGCAATGCAGCCACTTCAGAGAATTCTGTGCAACCATTCCAGTTCTACTCAATCTTTCAATATTCTAAAGTAAATAATATCTGCATTGCTCTGTAATATTAAATGCTTATCAAGTGCCCCAAATTAATATAGTTTGGACAGTGAGCTATATAAATCTTCATTATGACACGCACAGCTACACATATATTTTTATACACCTGCCTTTCCAATAGAGCATACTGAGATAAAGAATAGTTCAAACATCTTATCCTAGTTTTTTAGGTTGAGCCTAGATTCAGCACGCAAGCGTTGCTCTGGTGAAGATCTGCTGTAGTTCACTATGTGAGAGAAGCAACGCCCACTCCCCCCCCCATATTTTTCATTGGCTTGTGTCATTGTCTGTCCTAAATACTAGCTTCTGATTCATCAATAGGCTTGTTAGTCCCTGCTTAGTATGACTATGACAACATTTGTCACCTCCCATGGCTACTGGCCCCTTTACTTGGTTGTTACACGGTGCGTGTACTTTTTATTTATTGAGTTTCTCTTTCTGCCGACAGGTTCCTGCATAGACACAGCCGCTTTAAATTCAGCACACTATGCGCGCTTTCCCTTTCACATCTGCAGAAACCATTGTTACCCCTCCCTCCACCATCCCTTCTCCATTAATGCCCTTTGTGTGCCTTGTTTTTTTTTCCACAGGACACAGTGTCCACTTTATAGTGCTCGAAATTTTATTTAAATATTATTCTCTATATTGGGACAGCACTCACTATCTCTGCCTCAGCAGCAAACACAGCGCTACGTAATCACCGGCTGCAGCCAGTGCTCCTACTCAACATCCTCCTTTGTCACTTTCTGGTGTGCAGCGGGCCATCGAGCAGGGGGAGGAGGAAGAATCTGTAAACCTCCCTGGAATGCGGGTATGGTAAGCACTCTCAATATAACATCTAAAAATTGGAGGGGGAAGGTTTGTCTTTGTTTAAATTGCAGTATTTTGTATTATTGTACAGCTCTTTACATATGTTCCTCTTCATTAGCTTGCCGTCTGCTTTCATGTGTCCTAACTCTACATTTGAATTACCCAGCTGCGCAGACTGAAACATCTGCACAATGTACTCTCTGCTTTTTGGGCAACATGGAGTGTGGAGGCGAGTAGCAGAATGACATGAAAGTAAGGCTCAAAGACAATGCGAGGGAAGGTAGAAGTAGAAGAACAGACAAGTCATGCAGAGCTTGACAACTGTTTGACCACTGCCACACCAACACAGTCACGTTCTCCCATCTGGGAACATATTTTCTTACAAGAACAACAGTCAAGAATTCCAGGTGCTCTGTCCCTAATGAAAGAAGTACATTGAGCTCACATTGGGCCCACTTTTACGAAGTCCATTTTTTATGTAATGGCTAAAGCCGGATGAGCAGTCGGGTGTTTCCGCTGCTCTCCATCAGGGGTAACATATCTATCTGGCTCATCTACCCACCATAGCACCAGAGCCAGCCCTCCTCACCATGGAGATGATTCAAATGTAAAGTGGGGAATGGGGTACCCGAGAAGACTCCTGCTGCCATTCTCCTGGCCCAGCAGAAGAGCATGATTGCAGGTATCAACAACAAAAAGGGCTTCAGTATCCTGGATAGAGGCCTAACTTAACTCCTTGACTGTCCATCTCCACTCCCTTCCTCAATATCCTAAGACCCTATGATCCCTTCACATTCCATAACTAATAAACCATCCGTGTGTTATCTACTAGTCCCTTCTCACCCATATCCACTGACCACACATCTTTCCTCTCAGCATTTCAAATAACCTCCTGACCCACTGGTCCACCCTGACCACTGATTCTTACAATCAACTCACCTGCTCCCACATTCCAGAACTCCTCCGCTAATATACCCAGGCCCATTATGCAACCCCTCCTGGTCTTTCATTTAGGCCTCTCTCTATCCAAAAACACACCTGGCCAACAGCATTTAATGTAGTATTTCTATCACAGATTATTTATTTCTACTGTTTCCTATACAAGTTCTTTCCAGGTTGTCAGAGGGTGTCTTCCACAACCGTAATGCCACTACATTTGCCTCCCACAAAATCCGACCCAAGCCAGAATGCCACAAACTCAGTAAAAGACATTGTAATTTAAAATGCCAATAGCTCAAACTCCATCAATGCAAGACCAATTTGCATTGCAAATACACCAGCTTCTCACTCATTGGTGAAAAGGTGCATGTAAGAAGGAAGGGCAATTGGTTCAATTGAGAGACAGATGCACAAGGGGAGGTAAATCAGTGGCTATTTTGGCTTGCACTTTTTTGCATTTATTTCACTAGCCACTGCGGAAACAGGCTCCGTGTAGACATTCAATGAGCTACTGTAGTCCTCCGTCTATGTCGACCTCTGTAGTTCCACGTGCGCGACATAAATACGTGTATCTTCTGGAGTAGGAGCCGTCCCTAAGTTTTATTCTGTGTTGAACAGTGGCCTTTGAGGGTAGTTGTTCCAGTAACAGTAGGATCCAGAGTTTGTTAGGAGCCACCAGGGATAATCATAAAGAATATTAGCAGTGCGTGGCTATAGGAAAGGGGGAAATCTTGGACATCTTGGAGCCGTCTAAAAGTTAGAGGCTAGTCGCCATGTCCCTTGGGCGCACCTAATCGCTTATGGCGAGATGTAGGTAAATTCAATTTAGCGAGTCCTTAATAGCGATTTTTACAGAATCGCTATTAAGGACTCGCTAAATTGAATGTAGGTAGGAATCGTGAAAATATTAGCGATTCCTTAATATTCCTTAATAACGAATCGGTAGTTGAGATCCGTTATTAAGAAATACCTAGCCATTCATTCCTATGGGCTAGGAGGCCCATGGGAATGAATGCTAAGATATTCACTATTTGCGATTCGGTATTACAGATTCGCAAATAGCGGGAGCTATTTCAAGGGTGACAGGGTTTGGACACCCGTTGCACCCCTGAAATGTGCATGTGTGCACATGTGGTGGTACATAAAAAAGCAAAAAAGTGCTTTTTTAAAGGAAATCGCTACTTACCACCAACTTGAAGTTGGTGGTAATTAGTGATTCCTTAAGGCTGAAGTGCACTTTTGTTAGTGCTACTTACATTTTATTTAAGGAATCGCTATTTTCGATTCCTTAAATGCAAGAGCAAAATAAGGAATCGCAATTTTGCGATTCCTTATTTTGCAAGTAGGGTAAAAACTCACCTACATTGCTCTCAGCCAAATACCGGTCGGTAACGCAGAAATTCTGTGAATTGCTGCGCTACTGCTCGGTATTTGGTCACCTACATCTGGCCCAAAGTAGGATAATGCACGTATGCCTCTAGATGTGTTGTGAATTCATTTTTTAAGGATTTCGATTTTAAACTTTTAAAATATACAGTTCGTCTTGCGATTGACCGTATCGAACGTAGTGACCATCTACTTTCACATTGACCTGGTCATTCCTTACATCTTGGCAATCGAGTTGGTATTCTTGGCATTCAATCTAGTTCACCCAGTGGTCGAAGTGGCGAAAAAAAAGCATGTGCAATGCAATAGGTCTCGCATGTACGCGAGTTCGAGCTATTGGTTTGGAAATGACAATGCCTTTAAAATTATGTTTTGGTTTTTAAAACATAAATAAAAGGCTTTGTCATTTACAATGCCATTTGCTTAAACTTGCGTAAATTCGAGATCTATTGCATTGCAAATGCTTGTCTATAATCTCGTGACAATTTGTGAAGGGACATGGTGAGTGTGTGTTAGGTTTCCTTGACAGCCAAAGCACTAAGCTGCTGCTGAGATCTGTTTGACCTCCAGCTGTTCCCAGCAAGGACCGACGTCACACAAAGGGAACTCAATATCCATTAAGTGTCACAAAGGGAACTCAATATCAATAAAGTGAGGCATTTGCAGCCCCCCTTGCAGTTTACTTCTCCACACAGCGAAGCACTCAGTAAGTGTGCACCGTCACCGCTGTAGTGTCCAGTGTCAGCACACTGCGGTGGACCAGCTGGAAGGATTTGCTCAGACTGGCCAAGATTCCAGACCTTATAAATAAATAAATTGTCTGATAAATTAATAAAATAAAGGGGTTGATGAAAGTATGTGTCAATGGACAGTTGGATGAATGGATGTATCTATGGATGGATGGGTGGTTTATATGTGTGGTTGGATGTGCTGGAGGAAGGGGTGGATGGATGGATGGGTTGGATGGATGGATGGGTGGATGGATGGATGGTTGGAGGAACGGACGGATTGAAGAATGAACATGGAGATGGATGGGTGGATGGATGTACGGACGGACGGATTGATGGATGGATGGAGATGGATGAATGCTTAATTAGCACTTAGAAGATTCAGGCTTCTTTTCCACCACAGCCAGAACTTTGAAAATCACAATTCTGTGCTCTGGAAACTTATAACGCACCACTATGCACTGCCATAAAAGTTGTCCTCAAGTCTTTCACATTGTAATTTAATTATTTCCTTTATGGAATGCTTTAATGACTGTATAAATCCCCACTGTTTATTCTTCATTTATTTCCTTAAATCATACAAAAAGGTGTTTTAAAACTGTCACTCTGACATTCTCCGAAACTTGGGGGCATATTACCAAGCAATAGCGATACTTATCGCTATTGCTTGGTTAGAGACAAAAATGTATCGCCGACCAGCGGCGATTTTTACTGCAAATAAACCTTGGTATCACCAAGGTTTATCGCAAATGCGATAAAAATCGGCCACAATGCATGAATATCGCTGAAAAGTCAGCGATATTCATGCATTACCGAGCTAATGCTCTTAGCCATGTTATCCACCTCCCATTGGATAACATGGCTAAGAACTGCTCGGGGCAGGTGTTAGCTTTTGGAGATAATCTTGCTTAGCGCGAATATCTCCAAAAGTTGGTAATAGGAGATAACGATGTTTAGCGACTGTTTCCAGTCGCTAACATCTTGGTACGCCCACTTTGCATGTCATTAGTGATAAATTTCTCTGACATGCAAAGTGGGACCCAAGATGGTCGCTATCTCCTACTAGCTGTCGCTAACTGGTGTTAGCGACAGCTAGGTAATAGGGAGATAATTTTATCTCTGCTTTCTTGGCTTTTAAAGCCAAAAAAGCGGAGATAAACCCCCTTGATAATATGCCCCTTGATGCTCTCTCAACAGTTTTAATATTCACTTAGCATCGGGTTTTTCTGGGACAACCAGGGTATGCTATAGTGGGGCTGAGAATGTGGTGTCTTCTAGAATAACATTGATGCTTCCTGACATTATGGATAGAGTCTTGGTTAGGGAAGAGGGATGCAGCACATAAATATAAAAATGATGACATATAAAAACTTTTAACGCTGTGGGTTTGTTATATTTTTCTTTCTCAGTCTCTCGTGTGCTCCCATTTATTGTGCAATAGTGTCTTAAGTCTGAAGAAGGAAGAAGCACAATCGACAAAGACAGCTGGAGTGTGCAGATTGGTACAACACCCCTAAGAGGAGGCTGGTGTTTATAGTATGCAGAAAACCTAAAGTTGTTGGAATCATGGCTAATTTGTTACACAACAAACAAACTTACTGAAGCCCTCCATTTTCTCTCCAAAGTAAATTCTCCCACTTTTTATGTTCAGCCGGACCGAGGTCTTTTCATTGTTGACCTACTACAAAAATTCACTGCTCATCTCTGTTACTTCTTGCAGCTTTCTGACCATGTCTTCCTTTCGTTGTTTGCAGTTTGTCCCTGGTGTCTGTCAATGGACAAGGAACACTGGATCTGGAAACTGGAGGCGATTGAACATGCTGGATTCAGAGCACCACGAAATCGGTTTTTGGTTTTGCTTGGTTTGAATTTAAAGGGCCTATTGGTCTATATATATCAGCTGATGGTTGTCTAATTGAGTGCTGCTTTGAAGAGTATAGGGATGCTGTCTTTCCAGGTCAATGTCACATTAGTTTTTACATAAATCCAGATCTTTCCAAAGCAACAAGGTTTCCTGACATTAACTCGGCACAGGTTCCACCAAGAGCTGCTCACCCATCATGATGGCAATGATACTTGTTTGAAGTACACAAATCGACCTTTCTATAATGTTGTGAAATGTTGTTACACAGTATAAAACATAACTCAAAACTTTGCAATCCACCAAGAGACACCAATCCCACTTTCATTTCTGGGGAACATTAATTTTCGCTCAATCAAGATATTTTTTATTAGTGTCAAACAGATGTAGACTAAGTTGTACCCAGCAAGAGATCTCAAAGTGGACTTCTGCAGTATGAGTTCTATTTTACTTCGAATATTCTTATCATGTTAGATAGAGGTGGGATAGTGGCCTGTCGAGATGGCCTCCTGGTCGTAACTCCCGTAAGCTCCTGCCCCAAAGCCAACAATTCTGCACAATCCTTGCCCATCCACTACTGTCGAATGCCTGTGCAGTGGCCTGGGGACTTAGACAGCTGAGGATATTCGCGGTGGCCCCACAGTGACCACACGGAGGCACCCCAATACACATCAACTCAAAGCCGAGTGGGCTGCCCCTTGAGAGCTGCGACTGGCAAGCATGAAGTTTGTGCTGGCGCGCCCAAAAGGCGATTATGCGCTCTGGACCGGGGACCACTGAACATTCCCCCTTGGACTCTGTGCAAAAAGAGGTGCTTGATTGCCAGGGGCTGCTGTCCTCCTCCTGGGGCGAACCCTGAAATATAGGATCTAGCGGTCTACCTGAGAATGGACCAGGTGTTTATTTGGGAACAGCCATGCTGCTACTATGCCGCGGTGAGTGAGAGGCTTTCCTCCGGGGTCAGATACTGACAAGCCCCTATCACGGGTGCTGTGAATGCCGTCTCGTGCTCCCAGCAGCATCCGCTTGAGAGTGTGTCTCCCAAGGCCGGTGACCACACTTCTCCATGAGCGCTGAACTCCAGAGGCCCGAAACCTTATCCTGACTTGGGCAGGGCGCCGCGCGATGTACACACAACCCTAAATCAGAGGAGATGCCTAGCTTCCTTCACTGATCATTCAGGCACCCTCTGATGCCTCCTGTCTATCGGATCAGTGGGCCCCTCTTTACAAGACATAATGAATTTGCACATGTTTACTGAAATTGCTGGCACACATCACAAATTTGATGATCTAACATTATTAACATTAACATTAATAACATTACCACTGACTACCGGCCTGCACCGTGCATCTCGCTGGGACAGGGGAGGGTTTAACCCTGGTGTTGCAAGACGATCTGCAGTGAATCTTAGTGTGGCCTTATATTCTGCGGCACTCGCTTGCGCCCCTTGTTTGGCATGGGAATAGGGATAGGGATATGCACAGCATGTGGCCACACTCCTTTGAGAAACTGCAGAGGCCTGTGTGGGAACCCTAGTGGTGAGACAAGGGGTCCTCTGCCACAGTTTCGGGCCCCCCGGCTGGTTGAGCCCTGAGTAGAGCTGTGCGACCCTGGTTGGCGTTTGGGAGAGTGCTGTGGCTGACCCAGTGTGGCAGCTGCTGGGGGACCAACCTTTTTGGTGTAATTTGTACCCCAAAGGCAGCTGTTCGCTCATCCAAAGCAGTTTAGGCCTTGACCTAAACTGCGAGAGCGAGTGTAGCCCTGCCTTCCCTGACACACCCCAACATCACTTACAAGGAAAAGTCCTTACCAATCATTAGGCTGTGGGGTTTTAGGTTTAAACCTATAATAACTGATAAAACCCCACTGAAATATAAATAGCCCTCACCGATTAAAACATATAAACACTGAAAAAACACCTGCACAACCACAAACTAAATGCCATTCAAAGAAAGGAAAAAGAGAGTGAGTCATTTTTTTCTTCCTGAAGGTGTCAATACAATGTAACTTTGTTATACAAGCTAGCAGTAAGGAAGACTGGCTAACATTATTCTGCTTGAGTTTTGTTCTTTAGGGATGCCACTAAAATGTTATTTCTTCTTCCTTTTAATTTTTTCAGTTTGTGGCCTTTGGTCTAAAGATGCAGGGGTTAGTTTCATGTTTTAGGTCTAGTTTAATTATTTTATAAACAGTAGAGATTCATAAAATATCAAACTCATATTTGATATTTTGGCTGCATTTGATTCTTTCACTGATAGGTAAAATGGCTGGTTTCATAAAAATCTTTCCTAATATGTGGCATCACATTTACCCACAGAGAATGGGTAAAAACCATTAATACATCAGTGGGTCAGTATTGACAGTAGGTGAACTGCCAACACCTCAGGCTTTAAACTATTAATGCAAGGTATAGTGACAAGTATATATATCACCAAGCATCTGGGATAGTGGTAAAAACATGACACCAGACCTTTGGAAAGCATTAAACTCAGTGTCACTTGTAATCCTCTGCAAAAAAGGTTCTTTCCAAGTTCAACAAAGATTGGAGTGATATTGTTTGTATTTGCAGTGATTCAGCTACGTATATAAAAAATTGTGTGATGACCTTTCAAAATTGATACCCGAGCTGAAGTGATTCTTGCCACTTGTTAGATGGTATGCTGAAAGCATCTTTGCTATCTTCAGAGTTAATGAGGGATGCTATTGACTTTTTAGTCTATTCTGGTGCACTGTTTTCTTATGCACAGGAACTAAAACGCACCTTTTTATCATTTCATGCTTTATGTGGCATCAAAGAAAGAGTCATCCCAACTGTGTCCCTTAGCTGATGGTTCTCAGCCCAAGGGGCTATGAATGCTATGCTATGCTATGCTATGGTTTTGGTAAAGCGCGACAGCTGCCCCAGCAATGAGGCGTCCCGGCGCTAGGAACCCAGAACCTGGTCAGAGGGGGGGGGGGGGGGGCAGGACAGAGGGGGGTTATTGGCAGGGGAATAGAAGTGTTTTCACCGCTTTCCGAAATGCAGGTAGATTGTCTATTGAGCGGATGTGTTGTGGTAAATCGTTCCACATCTTGGCTCTGAGGTACCTAAAGGAGCGTCCGCCCATACGGCTGAGTTTTATGCGAGGGACGCATAAGAGAGTTTGGTTGGAAGATCTTAGGTTCCGAGTTGGGGCATAGGGATTGAGGAGAGGTCGAAGCAGAGGGGGGTTGTTGAGTTTGAGAATTTTGAAGGATAGAATGAGGGTCTTGAATTTGATTCTGGAGTCGACGGGTAGCCATTGAAGTTTTTTGATGGTCGCTCTGGCTGAGCATCTACGGGGTAGGCCGACCAGAGTTCTGGCTGCAGAGTTCTGCACACGTTGGAGACATGCTATCTCGCATTTGTTGGCACCAAGAAGTAGCACATTGGCATAGTCTAGACGCGAGAGGATGGTGGCTTGGATGATTAGTTGAAGGGTTTTTGCATCAAAAAAACCTAGTATGTGGCTGAGGCTTCTCAGCAGGCCAATACAGGTGCCGGCAACTTTCTTGGTGTGGGCCCGAAAGTTGAGTGAGTCATCCATCCACACACCTAGATTTTTCACTAGGGATTTGGGGGGGGGGATGGTTCCCAGGGAGGTTGGCCACCAATGGTTATTCCAGAGGCTGGTGTTTTTGCCCAGGAGGAGTACCTCTGTCTTTCCGCCGTTAAGTTGTAGACAGTTTATTGTCATCCATCGGGCGACTGCAGCGAGTCCGTTTTTGAAATTAGAGGATAGAATGGAGGGACTTTCAGAGAGAGCGATGGCCAGCTGTGTATCGTCGGCGTAAGATACCAGTGTTAGTCCCCACTCTTTGGCTACAGCTGCCAGAGGCTGGACGTAGAGGTTAAAAAGGGAAGGGCTCAGTGCGGAGCCCTGCGGAACTCCCTGTGCGATGGGGTGAGGTTTGGATAGGAAGGGGGGGGCAGAAACTCGAAAGGACCTGTTTTCGAGAAAGGATCTGAACCAGTCCAAGGCGTGACCAGCCACTCCGAAGGTCTCCAGACGGTTGAGAAGGATGGCATGGGATACCGAATGCTGAGAGGGGCTTTTCACAGAAGATTACATGGGAAGGAAAGAGCGAGTGCACATGACCCAAATACTCACTGAAGAAGTATTGTATGGTGTACTACAATAAGATTAATTTGCAAAAATCTATTTGGACCTCATATACACTATAAGTACACTGTCTATATTCCATGATCTTTCAGTGGAGAAAGCAAGCAATAATAAAAGCAAAACATTCCATAAACACCGTAAAAAAACTTTTTCTGTTGTTTTTAGTGACGCGAAAATGTGTAACCACTGATAACAACTGTTTTTTAAGATATCGAAAACACTGAAAAAACCCCACCAGAATTTACCAAAAATAGAAACTGAAAACAGGGAAGCCTACCAATCATTGACAATAATTGGAAAAGACAAGGGGACGAAGCTGGCTCAGACCACTACATTTCATTCGTACACGTTGTTGAGGCCTGAGGTACTACACTGACCACGTGACCAGGAAAGACCTGCTGACTCGTCAGACCGGGGACCAATCACGGAAGACCTCCTAGCGACGATACAGGGCTCTCTTGAGTCACCCTAAAATGGAAGATGGATACATTGGCTATCGAGATCAACCATCTGCGCCTGGACCTTCTCAAGATTACAGATTGCACCACGGCAGTGAAGGAGGATGTGGATGCCTTGAAACCCAAGGTTAAATTGCTACGAGCTAAAGTCGAAGAACTGAAATGCAATGCCATGCATACGGTGGAGCGCTTGGAGGACGCTGAAGGGCACTCTAGATGCAATAATATTTGACTCGTGGGCTTCCCAGAGTGGGCTGAGGGCCCTTCTACAGAGCTCTTCCTAGAAGAATGAATTAAAAAAACCCTCAGGCCCCGAGATTGTTTAACTTCTTCACCATTGCGCAAGGGGGCACAGTGAGCTGGCGGGGGTCCCACGCCTAAGTTCGCCACCTCCAGCCAAGTTAGCTTGTCTGTTTAACTATCGAGACCGCAATGCTATCCTACAACATGTGCGCACTCGCAGTCCCCTCCCCCAGATCTGAAGACAAACAGTTTTTTATTTATCATGATTACACTCGTAAAGTCCAGACCCTGTGCAATAACTTTCTGTTTGTGAAACAAAGACTGAGAGAATGGAATATTAAAGACTACTTGTTGTTTCCTGCCAAATTGTGCACACAGTGTAATGGAAAGGTGCATTTCTACAAGTGGGGACTCGTGGATTGGCTTGGGGATTTGCAAGTGTTTCTGGGGATCGATGGACTCCTATGGGCCAGATGCAATGCTCTGGCCACAACAAGAAAACACCCCAGGGGTGCCTCATGTGCCTGAGAGTCCCTGCTACAGATTGAATCGTTGTTTGCCCAGATGGCACCCTTCGATCGAAGGTCCCTGACTGATGGGTGGAGCCACCTTTTTCCAGAAACAACTGGTGCCTGGTACTTTGAGCAACAGCACAGACCCTGGCTAGTGCCTGGGACCCGGGTGATCCTACATGTGCCCTGACAGACACAAGAATGTATTGTTTGCTTCAGACTCACTGCGAGGTTGACCAGACGTTTATCTGCCCAGGTGCACTGGAGCAATGATGCCTGCACCCGCTGAACTGTGGTGGTCTGAGGTAACATGGCAGGAGCTATGGCCTGCACACAGCGACCTATCTGCTATGTTCCATCACTATATATATATTCTTGAATGTTTACATAAATGTGCCTTGTTCGCTAATGTCCATGGGTTGCTGTGTATGGTGAACAGACAAAATATCGACTCCAAAATATCGACTGGACATAATATCGAGTTTTAAATATAGACTGGACAAAATATCGACTGGACATAATATCGACTACAAAAATATCGTTTTTCAGGTAAGTGAAGTAATATCGACTGTTTAAAATATAGATAGCAAAAATATCGAATTTTTAATAATATATAATATTTTATAGTGTATTTTTATGTAATAATATGTGTGAAAAGCGTGTATTAATGTAATAAAATATTTTATTAAATGGAATTTGTTTTTTTAATAATTGCGTTATGTAATTCTGTAGCGGGTTGTGGGTTTATAGGGGAATAGGGTGGGAAGTAATTTAATAATAATTAATTAATTAATATATGTTTGTAAATATTTATAATTAATAATTAATTGATAATTAATAATAATTAGTTAATTAATTAATATAATTGTGTACATATTTTGAATTAGTAATTAATTGGTAATTGATTAATTGTAATTAGTTAATTACATTAATTAGAGTACATTTTAATATATATAATTTTGTGTTATTGTTAAGTAATTAATTGGGAAAAATAATATTAATTAATAAAATAATTACAGCTAATGTGCTAATATATTTACTTTATGGTTATTGTTAATTAATAATTAATTGGTAATTAAATAATATTGATAAATTTTGGGTAAAGGAGTATTTTTAGGGTTCAGGGTCAGTTTTTAGTTTTTGGGTAAAGGGGCATTTTTAGGGTTCAGGGTCAGTTTTCAGTTTTTGGGTAAAGGGGCATTTTTAGGGTTCAGGGTCAGTTTTCAGTTTTTGGGTAAAGGGGCATTTTTAGGGTTCAGGGTCAGTTTTCAGTTTTTTGGGTAAAGGGGCATTTTTAGGGTTCAAGGTCAGTTTTCAGTTTTTGGGTAAAGGGGCATTTTTAGGGTTCAGGGTCAGTTTTCAGTTTTTGGGTAAAGGGGCATTTTTAGGGTTCAGGGTCAGTTTTCAGTTTTTGGGTAAAGGGGCATTTTTAGGGTTCAGGGTCAGTTTTTAGTTTTTGGGTAAAGGGGTATTTTTAGGGTTCAGGGTCAGTTTTGGGTTTTTGGGTAAAGGGGTATATTTTAGGGTTCAGGGTCAACAAATAAGATTGTAATTTTTTTATTATTTTCATTTATTATTTAATTATTATAATTTAATTTAAGTATTTTTAAGTATATTTTAGTCATTAAAATTTAATATTAATTTAATTTAACACTGTTTTTAATAAAGTCGATATTTTTTACATCTATATTATTGTTAACGATATTTTGTACTCGATATTTTTGTACTTACCTGTTTGTAGATAGAAAGTCGATATTTTGTCTGTCGATATTTTGTCAACGATATTTTTGCAGGTCGATATTTTGGCAGTCTATATTATTTCAGTGATCCGCTGTGTATATGTGACGCTAGCCTTCTCACTAACTATTAGACAATATGTGGAGGGTAGATAACTCTTTTCCTTTGCGCTGCGGCAGGTGGTTTAATGGGAGGTCTTGGAGGGCCCTGTTACCAAACAGGAAATACTACAAGCCATAGATATCCTTAAGGTGGCGAAAGCCCTGGAGGGGGAGGGTCTGTCCGGTGAGTTGTACAGAGTATTCCCAGGGATCATGGCTGACAAACCGATGCTGGTGTACTTAAGAAGCCTTTGCGTGGGTTATACTCCTGGCTCCCATAAGGGAGGCTCTGGTTATGTTAGTACCTAAAACGGTGAAGGATCCAATGGATGCAGCCTCCTATCACCCCCCACTATTAAACATATACCAAATAATACTGAACCAGATTTTAGAAAAATGTCTATCTCCCAAAGCTGGTTTACCTGCACCAGTTGGGATTTACCTCTCACAGAAATACCCTCTGCAACCTGCAATGCTTATCACATGTACTTCACGCATCCTGTCTAGATCAGGATCCTTATGCACTGGCCGTTTTAGACATCAAAAAGCCATGTGATTCTATCAGGTTCAAGCGATTGTAGCTTGTGCTTGCTAGAGTGGGGTTGGCCCCCGAATTCATAGCTTGGAACGAGCCACTGTACATCGAACTGCAGGTGACCATCCGAAGGGGGTTCCTTGTCTCAGAGGGGATTCATTTAAAGTGGACTACCCAACAGGGTTGCCCCTTGTCCCTCCTACTGTCCACCCTGGCAATAGAGCTGGTGACGTACAGATTGCAGCAGGTGCTATAGGGCTGAGGAGTACAACTGGGTTGGACCACACATGTAGTGTCACTATACACGGTTGGCACTAAGGTTACTTGGGCAACCAGACATTTCAGCCCCAATTATGTTAAATGTGATGAGGGAATTCGGGGAGCTCTCTGGGTTGTATGTGAATCGCCTCAAATCTCTATTGA